>NC_051155.1:217021272-217199776 GCF_013339745.2 Dermacentor silvarum | reverse complement strand
AGAATGCTTGTCGTCGAAAAAGGTAACAAATTCACCGAGGATTAAGAACTACCTAATCCGAAATTGAGTGCAGCTCTATACGAGTTTTCATTCGCGATTAATATTGGTGGCGCGGACAACCTTATCATGCGGACGTTGCAAACGGAGCGAAGGGTGGCGCGAATGCCTCCTAATAGGGGATCGCGAGAGCTGGCGCGTGGGTGACGCGTGGGCGCGATTCACCGCATGCCGCCGCCGACAGCTACCAGACGATGATGATGATGATTATTGGCATCCCCTTTGAAACGGGGCGGCGACAAATAGTCACCTAGCCTGCTTGATTTAATCAGGTATACTATACATGTTCTTTATCTTGCATTTTGTATACCTATCATTATTTTTCTTTTTCAAAAATTTACCTTGTACCGCTGCCTATGATTTTAAGAGATCAGGTCGCATCCATCTTTTCCCTACTTTTTTTCACCAGTACTCTAATCGTCTCTTGCTGATCTCTACGGCTGATCTGTTTATGTTTCCTTCCACTTTAAACCCAAGCGCTTCTGGGAGTTGCACGTTACCTACGGTTCTCGCTGGGTGGATCCCGTCGCATTCCATTAGGATGTGCTGAGTGGTCTCTGGATCTTTACTGCAGCATACACATGTCTCATCTAATTCCGAATATTTGTTCCGATATGTTTTCGTCCTTAGGCAACCGGCTCGAGCCTCAAATAGCAAGGCACTGCCCTTTGTGTTATCGTACAGATTTTCCCTTCTAATTTCTTTCTTCTCATTCTTGTAAATCTCCATTGTCCTTTTCGTTTCCATTCTTTGCATCCAATTCACGGTCTCTATTTCTCTCACTTTCTTTCTGATGACCCCTGGTTGTCTATTTACAGTTTCGATTATCCTGTACTTGGTTGCCAACTTCCTTGACCTCTTCCTCCATTCTGTGTCCACGCTTTTCATGTAGAGATACTTGTGCACTTTAGCCGCCCATTTATTTTCATCCATGTTCCTGAGCCTTTCTTCAAAACTAATTTTGCTTTGTGCTTCTCTGACTTCAAAAGAGGCCCAACCCATGTCTCCATGCACTGCCTCATTTGTCGTATTACCGTGTGCTCCCAAAGCCAACCGGCCTACTGATCTTTGGTTAACTTCCAAACCCGCCAATATATCCGATTTTAAGCATATAATGGCATTTGCGAATGTTAGCGCTGGCACCATTACTCCTTTCCAGATTCCACGCACCACCTCATACTTATTGTGGCCCCACAGTGCTCTGTGTTTCATTAATGCTGCATTCCGCTTCCCCTTTATTTTCAGATTATCTTGGTGGTTGCTTGAGTAATTCTTTCCTTCGTTTATGTGTACGCCGAGGTACTTATATTGCTTCACTATGGGTATTACTTGCTGTTGAATTGACACCACGAAGTTACTCGTGTGCTCATTAAAGATCATAATCCCTGATTTCTCTGTGCTAAACTTAAGGCCTAGATTTGTCGCTGCGTTCCCACAGATATTCGCAAGTATCTGTAAATCTTTTTATTGTCCGCTAGTAGCACAATGTCGTCTGCGTACATCAGTCCAGGGATCTTCTGTTGCACCATTTGTCCATTACGCATGTAGGATAAATCAAAACCTAATTCGCTGTTTTCCAGTCGTCTTTCTATGCCCTTGACGTAAAGCGTGAACAACAATGGTGACAGAGGGCATCCTTGCTTCAATCCTTGGTGAATTCCCACCATTTCATTTCCTTTTCGGCCTTCCCATGCCACTTGTACTTGGTTGTCTCGATATATCTCCCTCAGCAGCTCCACGAAATCGTCATCTATGCCTTCGTATTGAAGAATATCCCACAACAATTCCCTGTCTACGTTGTCATAAGCTCCTTTAATATCTAGAAATGCTATCCATAAAGGTCTTTTCTGAGCTACTGAAATCTCTATGCACTGAGTTAGTACAAACATATTGTCTTCTAAGCGTCTGCCTGGCCTGAACCCATTCTGTAGTTCCCCCAATACACCGTTTTCCTCCACCCACTTCGACAGTTCTAATTTTATGGCTTGCATTGCCATTCTATATATCACCGACGTTACTGTAACTGGCCTGTACGAGCTCGTCTTATCCTTATCTCCTTTGCCTTTGTAGATAAGATTCATCTTGCTTTCACGCCATCCAACGGGAATATTCTTTGTTCTAATCACTTGCTCTATGGCATTAGTCAGCAGTGCCTTGCTTTTTGGACCGAGGTTTTTGATTAGCTGTATTGGGATTTCATCGGGTCCTGCTGCCGTGTTGTTAGGGACATTTTCTGCTGCCTTTTTCCAATAAAAGCTTTCTATGCCGAATTTTGATCTCTCAGGCCTCTCTGTTGTTGCTGGATCTGTTGTCTGAACTACGCTTTTTCTCGTACCGAAGTTATGCCTGATAACGTCTGTGATGTACCGCAGCGCATCATCGCCTTCATAGATGTTACCGTCTTCATCCCTTATAGCCGTTTGCGAGTTTCTAGTTGGAGCTCCGAGTGCTTTTATATGGTTCCAGAATCTTTTTGGGGCGCCTTTGTCTCTTTTGTGAATGTTATGCAACCCAACGTTCACTTGCGCATTTAATTTTCTCTTGCACGA
Source organism: Dermacentor silvarum (assembly GCF_013339745.2). Lineage (NCBI taxonomy): Eukaryota > Metazoa > Arthropoda > Arachnida > Ixodida > Ixodidae > Dermacentor > Dermacentor silvarum. Next base: position 217,197,170 of record NC_051155.1, on the reverse strand, counting down.
GCTCACTCGCAACCCTTTTCTTTTCTCGGTATGTATTCCATCTAAGGAGCACCTCTTCTTCTTGTAATCCCAACTTTTTGGCTTCTCGATGAACCCTAGATGCCTCTTTACGCTCTTCTATAGCTTGTTTAATTTCCTTGTTCCACCACTTACGTGGTTCCTCTTTCCAATCCAACAATTGTATTGCCGTGTCCGCCTTATTTCATGCTGCATAACCTCCACCAGTTCCTTATATTCCCAGACTGCTGTAGGAAAAGCCTCAATTTTCTTCTCTATGTTGTTTGCGATCTCTGTTATTTGCTCGTCATTCATTTTTAAAAACTCTGAGGCTATTGGTTCATGTTCTGCGCTGGTATCTCTCCCAAACTTTAATGCTAAACGTCTATGATCGCTTCCCAGGCTATTTTTTTCCATTTTCGTCTATTATCATTTGGTCCAGTTGTTCGTAGACCATTTCTGAGACTAAGGCGTAGTCGATACATGACTGCCTGTTTCCGCATTGCCACGTTACCTGTCCATGACACTTATTCTCCCTGTTAACTACTATAAGGTTCTGTTCATCACACAAATCCAGCACTAGAGAGCCGTTGTAATCAGTATATCCGTCTAAATCGTCCATGTGCGCGTTCATATCTCCCACTAATATCACCTGGCCCGAGTTACTGAACTCATTAATATCGCTTCTAATGCAATCGACCAATTCCTTATTTTTTTCCCTGCTATCACTACCTGTCCACAGGTAAGCTACTCCCAGCCACGTCTTTTTACCTTGCCATGTACCACTAATCCATAAATGCTCTTTACATGTCTCGTTTACCCTTCGCCACTTCAGACCTCGCCTAATTAGTACGCCTACGCCTCCGCCTTCCTTGACCCGGTCATTCTGTTGCACCCTTCCCATACAAAGTTGTCAATAACAGGCGGCTGCTCCAAATCTCGTAGATGCGTTTTGGTCAAGGCGTACACACTAATCGCTTCATCATTCAGTTGCGTTTGAATTTCCAGCCATTTTTCCTGCTTACGACCACCCTGCATGTTAATGTAGCAAATTTTACCTTCTCTATTCTTATCCTTTCTGCGTCTTTCCTGACTCCTGGTCGCCTAATTCTGCCCCTTACTGGTGTTTCGCTATGTTCAATACTTAATCCTGCTTCCTGATTGCCTGGGGCCCGCCTAAAAAAGCTACAGCTCGTGCCGCGAATCGATTTCCGACCGGTGTTGCTACACTTTCACTAAAATGTATCCCGTCACGCACAAAAGCGCCTTCGCGGCCTGCTCGGTGCACTTCACGGTTGATGTCAATGACCGTAAAATTCATTGCTTTAGCTAGAGTCCAAATTTCCCTGTTTACTGCAAGAACTGCCCTTTCAATTTTATAACCCTGCCTTTCAACCTCTGGCACCGTGCACACCGCGATTTGTACTTCTTTTGAAACATTCCGCAGGTCGGTGACCCCTTTGGCTATTTGCTTTGTGATTCCTGCTCCTCGTCCGTTCAGTACGTCAATCACTCCGCCCATTATCACCACTAGGTGTCTCTCCTCCATTGTGTCCCATAAAGCCCCTATATTTATATATAGGGGCTTTAGTGTCCCACATGCGTTCCTTGGCCTTCGCGATCACCTCTCTAATCGGCTTTCCCGGAAGCGCGCTAACCTGGACTCGTTCGTCTGCCCCTACCCTCTCTGCTATCGCCGGTTCTACTTTACGCATGTTGGAATCTCCAACAAAGACAACTCGACGCTTTCCTTCCCCCTCACCACCGAAAGCTGCCCCCGAAGCTTATTCTTACACCGTGCCCCGAAGTCACAATGCCCTCCCCTCCTTTCTTATTCTTGCCCTTGGCTTTGTTTTCTTCCCCGGCCGCGTCAGTGGTATCCCCTTCGTGCCTATCACTGACGTTTGCGCGACTGCTTACCGGCGTGGCGGGTTCGGCTGTCTCTGCACTCGCCTCGGAGCCAGCTCCGTTCGCGGTGCTCGCCTCGATGCGTTCATCATTGCTTTGCAGAATGGTGGCGCTCAGCTGGATTTCTGCGTTAGCTAGCTTTTCTTCTGCCTCCTTCCTCTGCTTCTGCTCGATTTGAAGTTCCTTTTCTAGCTTTCCAACCCGCTTAGCTAACTTATCCTTGTCTTGCTCTAGGCGGTCTAGCCGCGACCCTAGCACACACATCCTACAGATAAAATCTGCACCATTCGATTCGCGTGCTGATTTAAACCGCGTTTCTTCCAGCGCGTAGGAACGCTCTCACTCAGAACAACGCACGCGTGGGTTCCCCCTAGTACCAACCATCATCTCGTACTAACAAGGCGTAGATGTGGAAAAGAAAAAAAAATTTTTTTACCTACTTTTATCTAAGCGAGAAGACCAAGAAAGTGAGAAAGCATTAAAATAATTTATAAAGATTGTTTGGCTAAGCTAACCCTCCTAAAAGAACCAAAAAGTGAAATATAAAAAAAAACAAAGCTTATCTCTTTGGCACGCTGCTCCTGCTGCGCTGAAATGGCACCTCGACTCGACACGTCCGCTCCCGTCGGCTTCACTCGTGAGAGTGAAGCCGACGGGAGCGGACGTGAGCCGACGGGAGCCGACAGGAGCGGACGATGCACGCTACTCTGGCGCCATCTCGTAGCCATCGTCGCCACACTGCGCTTTTCTTATCACGCTTTCTCCATGCCCTCCTCCGCTTTCCGCCTCGTGGATCCGCTGCACCCTTCTCTCCGCTTTCCTCCTCGCGTCGTTCATCTCCCGCTGCGCTCCGCGGTTGCTTTCATCTTTTGCTGTGTTCGTTCGCTGGGTTATGCCCGCAGCCCGCAGGAGGGCGCCTACAAGCTGCGCTCTAAAAAGCGAAAAAAAAAAAAAAAACACCAGCGGGCTGGCCTACTGCAAGGCACAAACGAGCACTAGCTTATTATGGTGCACTGGCTGCGCGGGGCCATGCCACTGGTCCCGTGACTAAGACGCAAAGGACAGGCAGATAGGGAAAGAGTCCGAAAAACACAATGGATTCCAAGCATCACGGTTTACTGAACTTTAATGCAGGTATATTTATTACATTGGCGACAATGGTCGTTTTCATAACTATACAGACATGCAGAGAACACAATAGCCAGGCGAACATCATACTTTTTCTAATTAAAAAATACAACTCCCACGAGCACGTGCGAACTGTTTAAGTGTAGTTGGAGACAAATATATGCAGTAATCGCAGCCCCTGGCGACTCTTTCTCCAACGAAAGCACAACATACCAGCATCCCGCCAACTATAGGCGGCGTAAAGTCGTACAGGAAAAAAACATTAGATGCACTTGGTCCCATGTGCTCGAACGTATTGAAATACGTTGGTTTCAACACTAAGCGAAATTTCATTTTTTTTCTATTTGTGACACTCTTAAAATGACGCCTCTACAGAATTTGCGCACATACGCTAAATACGCGTTTTCAAGCAGTACATGCGCCCCCGCAACAGTATAGGCAGTTGTAATGCTGTCAGTTAGGTTAAGGCACTTGAATTTCCTGCTCCTGTAAAACTTGTTAGTGGGCAAGTCCGTTGCCATTCACTTGGTAGAGGTAAAGTACTTATTCGCAAAAAAAAAACAAAAAAAAAAACAATTAAGATACGCGTAGAAGAGGACATGCAAGAGAGGCATCAGCTCTCCTGCCCTCTTTTGTGTGTCTCTTAGAGCACGTAAAAATACTTTAGTAGTGCGCACAATTTTGCCAAATACTGCACTTAAGTATTAGTAGTCAGTTGATGTAATATAGGGAGCTTTAGATTTTGCGTATACGCAAACGGGTTTGGTATACCCAAAGGGACCTTTGCACACGCAAAGCGCCGCGCCCGGCTTGCGTTGATTCGTACAGCTTTGGGGTTCAATTGTGTACCTTATCGCGTTCTTTTGAAAGCCCAGTTGTTTGCGCCCCCTAACTGTCAATATCCAAAACTCCCTAATGAGAGTTTTTCAATGGCACTGCACGACAGTTGGAATGCTAATAATAAACGCAGTCGCAAGCTGTTGCGACAGCCCCACCTTGCATCCGCGCCGTACCAAACAAAGTAGTTTTATTTCTTCGTACTCTGTCTGCAGGGCTGTTGGTGCGTCATGTGTGGCCAGAATGCAAGGTTATTCACGAGTTTGCGCTTTGTGCAACGCTTTCTCCTGAGTTACCGACAGCGCTACGCGCAGTTTTGACCACGGCGGCGAACACCCGTGAAGCTGCGCCCAGTCCTTTTTTTCACTGCAATATTGGGCACAAGTTTGCTTTATGTGCGCCATGCGTTTTAAGATCAGCTGTTGTGTTAGGCTTGATCACGGGTAGCACGGGACAAAAGTATCTACAGGTATACGTGCGTTTTTATCTTAAAATCATAGAACAGATTTTGCGCCTGCTGCTGCTCTGTTCTTGCTCAAGTTTTGCAGCGATGTCACATTTTATTGTCCCAATCGTTCAATATATAACACTTGGCACTGTTAATTTCCTCACTTAATTGTCAAGAAAAAAAAAAAACTGCGAAATTGCCTTCGTGTGCGCCCCTCGCAGTGGGTGATGTTTAAAACATGGCAGCTATGTCACTTCCGCCGTTCGCAGCACGGCAAAGCATGGTCTTCGAGATTGGTTTCCATTAATTGCTGGTGCGTTCGATGTGGTCACGCTAGACGAAGGCAAATTCGCAGTTTTTCTTGACAAATCAGGCAAGTAACAGTGCTAAGCGTTATTTTTAACGACCCGGGCCATAAAATGCGATCTCGCTGCAAAACTTGAGCAAGAACAGATCAGCGGTAAGCGCGAAATCTCTTTTCGAATAAAAGGCGCACGTCCCTGTAAAACCGTAAGGCGGACCTCCCAGAGAAGCCTCAGCTTATCGCCCGCGTACTCTGCGACTGAAGCGAGGTGAGCGCGCAGGCGAAAACCCAGCTTGAAAGAGAGCTGCGGCTTGCTCCATTTCAGTGTCAATCAACCCTATCAACCGGAAGCCCCAGGCACGTGACCGAGACCACCTCCAGACAAAGCCTACGGGTGTATATATTATTGCGTTAACTACAACTTGGACTTGAGCGTGTAGGAGGGCGCCGCGACCACCTGGTCGTCTATCAGTCCCTGCACCTCGGCGTCGCTCAAGTCGGCCAATTCCTTGAGGATCTGCCTCGTGTGCTCTCCGGGCAGTGGTTCCTCCATGTCCGGCTCGGCGGGCGTCCGGGACAGTACGGGCGCCGGACGGGGAGCCGGTGGGCCGTCCTTGCACTCGACGAAGGCGTGCCGGTGTGCGTTCTGCGGATGTTCGCAGGCGCGGTCGTAGTCCAGGACGGGCACAACGCAGGCGTCCGTGAGGTCGAACACGGCGCACCACTCGGCTTGCGTCTTCCTTTTGAACGACTTGGCGAACGCCTCCTTGCACTTGTCCCACTCGGAGAACTGCTCCACCTCCTCCGGGTCCAGACCCAGACCTGCGCGACAGAATGAGCAGGGCTGTGTGTGTCTATGAAGAACGCGCTGTTAAGAAACAAAGCGAATGCCTGCCACTCCTTCTGCGGCCAGTGGACAGACTGACCATTCCCATCCTGTCCTGTGCTAGTGCGGGAGAGAGGCATGCACCACCTTCCGTGGACGTGCACCAGACTTCAAACCGTTCATCGACGTACGTCATCTGCGCCGCGTGGGTCTCCATTCCAACCTGCCAGTAGACTTGCTCAAGTCTCCTCGGCTTCAATTTCGCAATTACAACGTGTGCCCTAAAGTTAGTAAGTATATGAAGTCAATTAGCATATTTTAGTTCATTTGAAACTATCGTTGCAGATTTTCTTGCTGCTAATGTCCGCCTTGCCACGTACGTACCCTATCAGTAAGGACGACAAAAGCCTAGATACGAGTTCTTCTCTTTTCTGTGTCCCGCATAAAAATGAAGACACCTGTTATAAACACACCATCAGCTGTAGGTCCGGCACGGAGAGTCGTAAGCACAATTAAGTTTCAATTTATTGCACGTAAATAAAGTTACAGAATGTGATTACACATACACAGCGTTATACTCAGTAACAGCCAAAGTAAAAAAAGAAAAAGACCGGCAGCAGACGCAAGAAAACATGCCCAAGATATATCGTACTTTTTTTTTTTTTTTTGCGCCACTCACCTTCCACGAGTATCTTGTAGAAGTGTGGCTCAAGCGCTCCCACCGCCATGTACTTGCCGTCCTTGGTCTCGTACACGTTGTAGAAGTGCGCGCCGCCGTCCAGGATGTTTCCTCCGCGGTCGTCGATCCAGATGGGCAGCGCCATCTTGGAGCTGCGCGTCCGCCACAGGAAGCTGCTGACGTAGGCGCAGCCCTCAGTCTGCAAGCGCGCACGACCGCGTGCGTCAACATCCACCGCATAGACTCGTGCAGTAGCTGCAACATTTTTTTTTAATGCGATAGGCTTTTCTTGCATTCGTATACCCCGCCCACTTTCTTGAACCTGGCTAGTTACCTGGACTTAATGAAAACTCTACCAACGTAACCTACGTAGTGCGTGGGCCCATTGTCGAAATACTAGTCCCTCTCCACAATCAACCCGATACGACAGTACGGAAAGAGCTCTTAAGTGGAATATGAAATGCGACAGCATTTCTTTGCGTATGTATACCCCGCCCACTTCGCTGAGTGTGGCCAGCTACCTAGACTCGAAACTGTAGCAATGCAACCTATGTAGTAAGCCCTTTCTCTAAACAGTTCCCCTCGATAGTCAACCCGATACGACAGCACGGCAAGAGACATTAAATGCGATTTTAAATGTGATAGCAGTATTTGCATCCTCTGAATTGTGCGCGGGTACGAGCGACGCGCACTACCACATGTTGCACGAGACGTTTGGGCGAGTTCCATCAGGTTAGGTTAGGTTAGGGGTTTAGGGTTCACAACTTGAATGTGGAGAACTTTATTCAGCAGCTTAATTGTTTCCTGCAAGCTTCCTTCGTCACTTAAGTAGAAAGCATTGCCGGAAAGCACACAGAACGAAAGCGTATACACAGCGCACTTCATTTCACGGCGTCGCTCTTTCTTGTCATCGTCTTCATGCGCCGTTTCCCTTGCATCCGATTTCAATATTCATATGTAAAACCCAGAAATGCTCTCTTAAGAAAACCGCTGAACCGATTATAATTAAATTTGTGGAATTTAAAAGAGAAAGCTGAACTCTACCGACTGCAGCAAGTAGAATATATATATATATATATATATATATATATGTGTGTGTGTGTGTGTGTGTGTGTGTGTGTGCGTGCGTGCGTGCGTGCGTGCGTGTGCGTGTGTGTGCGTGTGTGTCCCCGAAGCTTTTACAAAAAATTGCGGAATATCGGCAATATTAAATAAATCTGTAACTATGTACGAAAAATATATATCGCAGTTCCGTAAACTGCAGCTGTTAGAGCGCCTAAAGCGGTAAAATGTGATCATGAGCTATCAGCTTACGTGAAACTGTTACACTGTTTACGAGGGTTTTGCAAAAGTCCTGTACTTACAATTCAGTGATTTAGACGGTGGTGTATAATACATTAATTTTGTCCGCCTTAGATGTCTCAATAGGCGCAGTTTATACAATTGTGATATCGTCTGTTCACTGCTGAACTTGAAATTCTTTCTCTCTCTCTCTTGTGGGGATCGAGGTGCCTTCCCGCGCCTCGTCCCCCGGCTCGCGCGTGGCGCTTAGCTCGATCCCCGGGAACCGCCGCCGTCACGGCAACATGGCGGACACGGCTAGCGCGCCGGACTTACTTTCCCGCGCAAACCGTGCTTCTCCCCCCCCCCCCCCCCCGGAATTGGACTTGCCCCGCGAGACACGTCACCGGGACGCGCCCTGATTGGCCTCCCGCGCGGCGGTCCCTGGGCACCCTCTCCACCCGAGCTCTCGCCCGCTGAGCGCTTCCTCGCCGCGAGAGAAGCTCACAGGCTCGCTACGAGGTGGTTACATGAGACCTTTGTTCTCGCGACTCCTCGTTATCGCGCTTGGCGGACCGCTACCCGGTTAGCCCTAGCGCAGCGGGCGCGCGTACTCGATCGGTCTTGCGGCGAGCCTTGGCCCGTAAGCGCCGTGACTGTAGCACTGAGCTGTACCTTGGGTGAATAAGCCCGTGTTTGTTGGCGATCTGACTCCGGAGCCTTCTCTGCGCCGTGTCGGAGAGTCGACGAACCCTGCCGCAGCGCCTTTGTGCGTTGCGGAGTGGAGGAGCGTCGTGCCCTTTCCTGACCGTCGCTCGTAGGGTAAGCCTTGTGCAAACCCATCTCCACACTCTCTATTTGTTCATATCTTGCCGTTTTTAAGACTTCGATCTTCAAAAAATTGATGATTTAAATAAAAACAGATCTGCTACCTACAGTGGGTAATACATTTTTTTTTAAATTTTGCTTTTAAATGCAACAAACCTCATCAAATTAGGTGCAGTGGGTGACGAACAAAACGATTTACCGTGTATTTAGGCAGGAGTTCCCGAGATAAAGCTTCCTCTTATTAAACCAACTTAATATTAACTTATTAAAACTAGCGAGTTTCGAGAAAGTTCTCTGCGCCAACAGCAGCCCGAGTACAAGAAAAATGTACCTCGAAACCCGTGACCTCACACTGTCGTTGCGGCGCTGCGACTTCAGTGCAAAACAGAAATGAGACTTGGCTTCCATTTTACCTTTTAGTAATCAACCTCTTACCGGGAAATTAACGAGAGTTTCTGAAGTGTACTATATCAGTCTAAACTGATTTAGCTATAGTATTTCTCTGTCCTCGCGCTACCTCAGCTTTTCAGTACATGCGCGGGGAGAAAGATGCTGCGCAAGAAGCAGGGAAGCACGAGAGGCTATCAACAGGGACCCACTCGTGCTTGTCTACTTTCTTTTTTTCCCGCAGTATATTTTATTGCTATAGCAATTATATGGACACTCCAGGCACATTCTAGCCGTCATTGTCGCCGTCTCCGTGATGTTCCGCATAAAGTCCAAGGGCGATAACACCGTAGCCGCGCGCCGCTGCATATATGTGCGAGTGAAAGCGTGCGAGGGGAGCCGACGATCGTGGCTCAATCACGCGCCCGCAAGGTAGAAAAGCGGGGAGGAAGCGCGCCGTCTTCCGTGACGCGCAAAGCACCGGGGGGGAGGCGAGAAGTGGCGGGGAAGGGGGCGGCGTTGTACTCTGGCAGCAACTGTGTATATTGCGCTGCCGCGCGCGGTCCCGCGGGCTCTATCTTGAAAGCGATCTGCGTTGGGGGCAGAGTAGGCGCGTCAACGGCTTAAACATTTGTGCATGCTGTGCTCTTGTCGCTCAGTTTGCGCTGAAGCGATAGCCAACACGAAGGTCACTTCGTCCGCTGCTGCTTCCGCGCTTCCTCCCTCCAGCGTTTTGACAGCGAGTGTCCGCGGTCATTCGAGTGTGATGTGTTCATGTTTGCCTCTGCGCGCTGACACCAAGCTTGTTAATTTAGCTAGTAAGCGAATGTTACAAGTTTATACGGCCGATAAAACTACTATCCTTACTTCGTATAGGCTGTCTACTAATTTGCTATCGCAATCGATGCTTCGCCATTTGGGCGAAACTGCGACTTTTTTCTTAAGCATTATGAACCAACTCGCGCCCAAACCAGTTATATCGGACTACTGGAAAAACGAAAATATCTCGTTACCGGTAGCGACACGCACGGTGGCGCCCCCTATCTACGTAGTTGTCGCTATACATCCGCGGTGATTAGAGGCGAATGGCACGCGAGAGCACGCGTAACGAGTGAACTTGAAACAAGTGAAAAACAACTTGCGCACGAAACAACGCGTAGCCGCGTGTCAAACCCCAAGTGGTGCGCGTGGCGTTTAGCGAATAAGAGTGCAGTCACTGGCCATGCTCGCGTCGATGACCTGTCCCTTGCCGGAGCGCTCCCGCTCGAGAAGCGCCATGCAGATGCCCAGCGCGCACAGCAGGCCGCCGCCGGCGAAGTCCGCCATCAAGTTCACCGGCGGCTGCGGCTTCTGGCCGTACGCGCCCAGCATGGACAGCACGCCTGCGCGCCAAGGTCACAGACACGCGTGAGCTCAGCCTTCATCGGCTGCAAGCTGAGCCGAATTAAGCGTTTACTTTGCACTTGTACATTACATATATAATGAAGGAGTATACCATGCAGCGCAATGTACCAGTGCTATAACACTTCCTTAAGTTGTGGAACAAGCAAGAGACTCGAATTTGAAATGTATTTCATTAGGCTTGCGAATATATAGGATAGACACCGAGAGACTTGGGCCGCGATTTTGTAGCGATGCCTTCCGCTCCGCTCTATATGCGACTCTTACCATCCGCCGTTCACGGCCAGCTTATCCCATTAATAACACGGGCGGATCGTCGCTCTGACCATTGACGAAGCGCGAAAAGGAATAACATAGGAGAAGGCATCGATACAAAATCGCGCGCCTTGTTAACCTTGATATCATATATACTTGAAAGTATAGGGGGCGCGCGCACGCACGCACGCACACACACACTAACAAACAAACACTGCGGTGGCGATCGTCAAGCCTACGAGTCCTTATATACCATGCTCACGCCACTGAAATACACATTCTATTTCTTTAACTCCTTTAAATACACGAATAAGCATACATTTTTTTATGTGTTCCGCATGCTGTCAATGATACAAAAATTGTAATATACTCTCCACAAGGCCTGCCGCATGAGGTAGGTACTTCTGGAAATTGCCAATTGTTTTATTGTACATACAAGTCTTTCGAGAGAAACGTTTTGACCAGGATTCGATTCTCAAGTGTTCGGCTACAATATGGAGTACGAGGACAGAGACATGTGACGGGGCGCGTACCGGAAAGTGCGATGTAGTTGATGTCGTGGCCGGCCATGGCGGAGAAGGGCCCCGTCTGGCCGAACCCCGTGAGGCGCGCGTACACCAGCCGCGGGTTGGACTGCAGGAGCACGTCGGGCCCGAGACCCATGCGCTCCATCACACCTGCAGAAGTTGAGGGGACGGCATGGGCGCGGTGTCACCGTATAGGCACTCGTCGCGGACTTCACGCCCTGCTCAAAGATGGCAGCAAACGGTCGTGTACTTAGATTTAAGTCGCAATGCGCGCGCGTGCGCCTGCATTGCTTTATTGAAGTTCTTTGCAGACTATATATACTGGGTTATCTCTCCTCATAGAAACAGATTTAGTGATGATCTCCTATATGGCGGACATCGCAATGCTGTCACTTATACGAGCTGGTCTGATTGCTTGAATAACCCTCCTTTGAGGGGTGTTGTGTGAACAGCCTCTGGTTGAAGTGTTGTTAAACACCCTAGGAGGGTGTCAGCCCTGAGACAAGACATTTACACCCTAAGAAGTGTTAAAAATTTTATAATGTACGTTTTTCTTCTTCTTCTTTTTTTTTTTTTTTGCTTTCGATGGTGATGCGGATCCCTGTTGAACGCTGGTGACGTTCATTAATGACGTGTTTACATAGGCGGGTCTTCAGAGATACCTCCAAGTTCTGCAGCCAAGAGTTCTCAAGATACATTAAAATTAAATTATGGGGTTTTACGTGCCAAAACCACGATCTGATTATGAGGCACGCCGTAGTGGGGGACTCCGGAAATTTGGACCACCTGGGGTTCTTTAACGTGCACCTAAATCTAAGTACACGGGTGTTTTCGCATTTCGCCCCCATCGAAATGCGGCCGCCGTGGCCGGGATTTGATCCCGCGACCTCGTGCTCAGCAGCCCAACACCATAACCACTGAGCAACCACGGCGGGTAGTCCAAGATACATGCCCAACTCTGTTGTCGTTTGCAGTTTGGCGCGCTCTGCCTAACCTTTCAGGAGGAAAATGTTCGCCATATGCCTCTATCGAGGAAAACGAAGAGAAGATCCTCTCTTTCTCGATGACGGCGCTAAGAGGTTAAAAAAGAAAAATTAAGAGAGAGGAAGATCGACGGAGTTTCGCGGCATACGGTAGTTATCCAGACAAACATTCCGGCTGCTATGGTCTGTTCTACTCGAGAGGTCGTCTGCCCGGTTTCAGTTTTTCCTTGCAAGCTGCCACCGCCAATTCAACGCCACGCGACATCACTGCGCTACACAACAAATGTTTCTCATCAAGGATGGCAAAGGTCGGCTATCAAAGCGTCTGGCCGATATTTGGCGCATGCAACACACCTTCGCACGATTATGGTTTTAATGTGCAACTTCTGTCGCCTCGCCATATCAGTACTTGTACATTTTCGATTTCTGCGGATAAGCACAAAACGTAAGCAGGCTTTATCAGTGCAGATACACACCACTGAACAGAGTGTCTTCTGCCGAAAGCACGATCGAAAGGTCTGACCAGTGATCAGGCACTTCAAGTTTCTACGACCTACCTGCGTAGCATTTTCCGCACAAAGCAAATAGGCAACAACAAACTGCAGTGATGCTGAACCGGAAATGCGGATTTGTGTGCCTCCTTATGAGTATATGAGCCGACACTGATTGTTTCCGACATGCAACGCTCTCAAATCGTAAACTACGGGCCAATGTACACATAATGTGTTCTTGGTTGCCATATTTCTAGATTGATGCCTAGTTTCCTGCTAGTGCATTTGTGCTTAAAATAGCGGTACGGAAATGATCATATGTGATCTCGTCGAAGGGCCTATGACGGCTTTTATAAAAGCTTGAGAGCGAGTGCTTTAGCGTACAGCGCTCATTTTGCAATACACGGTTGTTAATGGCCACGACTTCCTGCGCGTATAGGTACCCGTCAATGTCGCCGTATGTGGACATTCTTAGAGACCGAAATGAGGCATGAATTTTCTCGCTCTTGATTAAAATCAGCTCGCTTCTGATATATGATCGATCGCATTCACGTTCCGTTCTGCGTTGAGGCGGTCAGCGTGGCCAATACCAGAAGCTTCCATCAAACAGGATCACATGGCTTGATTGACTATATGCAATGAGGTTATGTCGATTCAGCGCTACTGAAAGTAAAGAATATTTGTTTTTCTATAGTAGATTACCATATGTGGAAGGAGCCATTTCGCTTACATCAGTAAATCGTGTGGCTATCGAAGACATATGCGAAGCGTTCTAGTTAGCTAAGAGCATAATCAAACTAATTGCGTCAGAATCTTCTTTTGGCGCGCTAGACAATTTGAGCCGCCACGTGCAGATAAGGGCTAATCCCATGGCAAGTACGAACGTATATGTAATTGCGGATGCGCGACCTCGGATGCTAGTTATGGCAACAGCTATGATGTGGTCATATATGAAATATATATATATATATATATATATATATATATATATATATATATAGTGTTCTCTTAAAGTGTCTCTCTATATAAATATAACCTAGGGTGATTTTATACAGCTTCGCTGGTCAACCACCTTCACAGAGTGGAATGGCCGACGAACTTTTCACAGTCAAGTTAGTCAAGGAAAACGAAGTATCTTCTTGATGCGTTCAAATATAAGGAAAGTGCCCCATGCTTTGTAGTTGTACTTAGCAGTAAAACTCACTTAACAAAAGTTCTTACTCTGCAGCAAAACTGGTGTCAGCAGGAGAGTTCTATAGAGTAATTATAGGCTATTGTAAGTTTTGTTGTTGCAGAGCCCTTGACCGGAAACCTTTGGGGAGCTCTGTAAACACATAAAGGGTCTATATGCACAGTCGACGGGAAATGTTACGGACCACGCGAGTGCGTGCCACACGCTGCCTCTCTGCGACACTTCCGGTGCGTCAGCAGCCGTTGAAGGCAGCGCTAGGCTAAAATTTTATTCTTTTTTTGTTCGCCGGTGTGTCATTTTTTTTTTTCGCTCAGCGCGATGGCTACTCTAATTTTTTGACGCACGCAACGCGCTCTTCGGCAACCGTGGCATATTTCTTACACCGTGGTCTTATAGCAGTATCATTTGAACTGATATTGCTGATACCAGCTGCGCGCTTTGCGCGAGAACTACAGGAAGTAGAAAAAAAAAACTCGTATATGGCCCAACAAAATTGACATGGCGATGGAAAACAAGAGCATTTATATCCGGCCTAATGCTGCTTTTGACTACAGGTGTCAGGTGTAGCACCGCTAGGTTACGCTAGGTGGCGCGAAGGGGCAGTTTGGCATAAAGCCCCCTACATCAAGGGACTTTAGTTTGGCATAGTGTTCCTGTATAAGCATATACAGGGACACTATATAGTTTGGCACACAAACCATCATCATCAATATCACGGGCTCGCGTGGTCCATAAACTTTTGCTGTCGACTGTACATCTCGTGTCGTCTATTTCGATGTTGCGAACAAGGACTAGCTTTCCAAACGTTTTCTCTTCTTTTTCGCAAGCAAATAAAACATGGAAAGCATCGATTTGAAATGTCATCGGCCGTTTCACCACATGCCCAGCAAATACTTTCGATAAATAAGTCACAACAAATTAATATTTTATTCACTTAAAGGGCAAACAAAACACCGACACTTTCGTCGCACGACATGTAGTTGAACTAGCGTGCGACTGGATTGCTGCTTCAGATGAAGCGCCGGTTTTCGGGAAAAGCTGCCCCCAAACCAACTTCCACTTTTTTTTTTATTGCGATAGCCATTATATGGACACTCCAAGCGGATTTCTGCCGCCGGCGTCGTCGTCGCCGTGAGGTTCCGTAGGACGTCCAACGGCGATGAAATCGTCACCGCGCGCCGTATACGCTGTATGTGCGAATGAAGGCGTGCGAGGGACGCGCGCTTTCACGAGGAGCGAACGCACGGCGGAGAGCTAACGCGACTTCTTCCGACGCGCGATAGGCCGTGCGGGGACGGGAGGGAGGGGAGGCGACGTTTAGCTGCGGCACCAAATGCGTATTTATATAAAAACGTTGGGAGGCGTGAAGGTGGTAAAGACTTCCGACGCTGCTTGACGAGTGACGAGCGTTGACGACGAGTGACGAGCGTTGTAGCGCTTGCATGTAGGCATAGAGTTTCTCACTATATGAAACTCTATGCATGTAGCACGGCCGCCTGTATCGGTGCGCGCCGCGCGCGCCAATCCAGGCGGCCGTGCCTGTAGGCTCCCTACTCCGAGCCGCGGCCAGAAGCACCGGCAACAGTCACCAACACTGCGCGCGTTCGGTGCGAACGCGGGCAAACGCCGACGTCGTCGACAACAGTTCTGCGCGTTGCTGGTGCTGCTACATGTACAAGTTTATACAGGTGATAAAACTACTATCTTTACTCCGTATAGCTCTCTACTAATTTGCTATCGCACTTGATGCTTCGCCTTTCGGGTGAAACTGCGTCATTTTTTTTTTTGTCAATCGACGTGTGCGCGGTTTTAACATTTTACGTACGTACAGCTTGCGGTTGTTCATAGGATTTGTACGGTTTCACAAGGCACATGAGGTAGAAAAAATGTCGAAGTTTCACCCGAAAGGCGAAGCATCAATTGCGATAGTAAATTAGTAGAGAGCTATACGGAGTAAGGATAGTAGTTTTATCAGCTGTACAAACTTGGACATGCAGCAGCACCGGCAACGCGCAGAACTGTTGTCGACGCCGTCGGCGTTTTGCCCGCGTTCGCACCGAACGCGCGCGGCGTTAGTGACTGTTGTCGGTGCCTCTGGGGGCGGCTCGGAGGTTTTCGACGAGATCAGAGCGGGACACTCGTCGAGCAGCGTCGGAAGTCTACCACCAAATGCGTATACATAGATACGCATTTGGTGCCGCAGCTAAACGTCGCATCCCCTCCCGTCCCCCCACGGCCTTTCGCACGCGGGAAGACGCGTTTGCTCTCCGCCGTGCGTTCGCTCCGCGTGAAAGCGCGCGTGCTTCGCGCGCTTTCATGCGGTATATCGCTACAACGGAAACTGAGCGGCGAAAGCACAGCGCATACAAAGGTAAGAGCCGTGTGGAGATCGCTTTCAAGATACGGTACGCGCGACAGCCCACAGCCGCGCATAGTACAAGTACGCAGTTAGCAGAACACGCACCCCATCCCTCCCGCGCTGCCTTCCCGCTTTCCTCCTTTCGCGTGGGAGATTGAGTCGCCAGTTCCCCTTGCGCCCGGCCGCAAGATACGCATTTGGTGCCGCAGCTAAACGTCGCCTCCCCTCCCTCCCATCCCCCCACGGCGTTTGCTCTATGCCGTGCGTTCGCTCTCCGTGAAAGCGTGCGGCGCTTTCACTCGCACATACAGCATACGGCGCGCGGCGACGATACGGCGCGCGGCGACCTCACGGCGACGGCAGAAATCCGCTTGGAGTGTCCATGTAATTGTTATCGCAATAAAATATATGGTGGGGGTCATACGCGCTGCATACAGGGAATGCCATCAGTTCGCAGGGAGCAATTATTATACCCGTCAATACTGCCTTTCGGACCTGTGCAGTCCAGAGGTCCTAACACAAACTGCCACAGCGGTCGCAAAGCGTACAGGCGGGGACAAGATTTTACGGGATCTGCGAGCCCATGCAAAACTGCATTTTTCGCCCTCTGACGAAGCAAGCGCCTGGTATTGCACATTGGAAGGCCCACGAGCACAAAAAGACGTTCATGGGCAATGTCATGTCCCGACGTGAAGCACTGACTTCGTCAGGGGGCGCCAGAAGACAGTAAGCCAAGCACTCGCAGATCCCGCAAAATTTTGGCCCCACCTGTACATATGAGACAGGATTTTCGCAGCGCATGACATCGCAAAGGTTTCATTTCACACTGACAGACACGCGATCAAAAGACCAGTATATCGGACACGCAGGATCGAGTCATTGAGCGGGACGTGCAATAGCCAGCCTGCAAGCTATAACATGCAGCTCACGATTAAACTAATATTATGCGATTATATGTCACGATTACAGGAACATTCAGTGCTTGTGAAGCAATCGCAGATAATCCGCGCAGGCAAGAACATTGCCACTACCTGGACGGTAGCCCTCAAGTAGAACGTCAGAGTTGTTGGCCATCTTTTGCAGCAGAGCAACCCCTTTCTTCTCCCTGAGGTCGATCACGATAGATCGCTTGCCCCTGGACAGACGATCTGCATCCAACTGCGGTTTCGGCTGAAAATAACACGAAAAGCAGATCATATAACAAAAGTTTCGACGTGCGCGAAATGGTGCGTATTTGTGCCAGTAAACCCTACCCTGTCAACTCGAACAACGGAAGCACCAAAGTCGCGTAGCACCATGCCGCAGAAAGGGGCCGGGGCCAGCCCTGCCATCTCGAGGACTCGGATTCCTTTAAGAGCCATCGCTAACTTTCCTTGATGACTTGAAGAAGGGTCGAGCCGGCACGACGTAGCTTGATAGGTTTCGTTGTGTGAAAGCACCCTGGTAGCTCCTATCACTGTTTTACTAGGCCTTTCCGCGCAATCAGGACATGCAAACGCAGTTCGTTGACAAGTGCGTTCACAGCGGAATTTACGCCGAGTTGGTACGTTGGTTATCAAACAGGCCGTTTCGTTTCCTCATCTTGAATATCGGCTGCTTCGCTTTCGTGTTTACTTCACGGCAAAAGCTCCGCAGCAAAAAAATAGTGTCAAATATCTTCGCACAAAGCCAAACTACACAGCGAAAGTTCACATAATATATATTTAATGCTTTATAAGATAATATTATTGTTTTGTATTATTGTCTAATATTATAACTGTGCTCGCATTTGCTGCGGGGCTGCATCCTGAAACATGGCGGCGTACTCAGACGATTCGGAGTCGCTGCAGACTTTTCGGCATATTTACAGCTGTGACTTGGACACAAATTTTAAAATTAAAGTGTAAGTACAAGTGCATGACTATGCTTACTTGCCCATTGATCGTAAGCGGGCTCCGGGTTGCGTGGTTTCTTGTGCAGGTGGGCGTTTATCCAAGGGTGTACGGGAAGCCAGCTGCTATCAGCTGTTCATTGCGGTCCTTTCAATTAACGTTTACAGACGGCCAAGTTTCACTATGTTTTTGTCTATGTCGCACGGGTGCGAGCATTTTGTGCAGTCATTTTCGATTGTGGTGCAAACGTCAGGCTTGTTTCAAAGCGCGGTGTTCAGACAATCCTCCGCCGAGACTGATGACAGGCCTTTCACAACACCTGCGTCTCGCTCTTCTCTTTTGTGTGTTGCTGTCGCAGCTGCGTACCCTTGACGGTCGTGTCGCTTGTCAGCAAGCCCGGGCCACTTGTTGCGATTCTGTGCTGCCGGTCTCCGTAAAGGTAGCGCTCGCGTCTTCGTGAATGTTTTTCGAACGGGTGCTTTCGGATGTTGTCTTTCTCGCTTCGGTACAGTTGCTATAACAGGTGAAACGGGTATGGGCTGATATCCGATCGCGCAGAAGTGTCTGGCGTAAAGGTCGGTCTTGACGTTGCATCTTGTGCTAGGCTTGTTACAAAGACGGGCCGGAAGAGAGCCTTACCTGCGCGGGTTGCTTGTCTTAGAGAGGGCGTTTGTTGATAGCCCCCTCCTCCCGTTTTGTTTATCTTTTGTTGGGGGAGGGGAACTTGATCACAGTGGTCGTTCGCGGAGCGTGGCAAACACGCGTACCGCTAACTCTTTGTCATATTCACAGTTTTTTAATACCCGAAGCACGTTGACTTACCGCGCGTGCGCTAATCACCCGTACCTTCGCTGTGGATTAGTTGAGCTGGTTTAGGAATATGCATCCAAATGTACAAACCTGATAAGTTTTTAAACATTGAGCTTCATATGTTTCAGTGCGTAGGACATAATACGCACTTTCGCTTTCTGTTGCTTGGCAGTGTTCTTGAAGAATTATTGTTAAATATGCAACAGTGGCTGTGTTTTAAAGCTAAGAGCAAACTTCTGCCTATGTGGCTAACGTGACTTGTGAAGTTGAGTATACGAAATCTGGTTTGATTTTGGTTTATTTGACATAGCAGTTGTCATCACTGCTGTTTGTGGTTTATGGCATTATTCTGATTCTGAATGATAGCTCAGAGAAACAAATGACAGCATTGCGGTGTACAATGCAGAGCAATTTGAAATGTGATGAGGGTCTGTACTTATGTTAAAGAATGCACCCACGGTACTACCCAGTTGTAAAGTCAGTAAAGACCAGGCCACGAGTGATTTCCTATTGGATGCAATAAAAATAATAATAATAAAAAAGAACGGTAAGAGAAGGCAAAGCTTGACAAGCATTACCTGTTGCAAAATTATAGACCAATAGTTCTACCAGCATGCTCAGTATTCTGCATACAGTTGCACAATGTAGGTAAACCAAAATATCGTTGGTCTTGTACATGACCTTCAGGTTCAATTGTTTTGCCATGTTGTGCACATCATGATAAAACAGGCTGCAAATATTAATGGTCAGATCTGTTTTAGTATATCCACTGCATAAAAAAGCTTTGAACAATTTAGCTTTTACTCTCTTCATGATAAGCATGGTGAAATCGGTTGTGAAAATAAGCTGTGCAATGTGTTTGCCTCAGATCTCTGTATTTTGTTCTGGGTGTCCTTGGCTTTGTATGCATTTATGGCGCCATAACAGCTGTGTTAGTGATACATGGTCCCATTGTTCTTGCTACTCTCTCATTCTCACTGAACAACGCCTTTCAGTGGAGTAGAGCAGAGTGAGGGGAATTCTGCACAACTCGTTATACTAAGAATTGACCTTCGCTTTCTTTGATCTACCTGTTAGGTTAAGCTGCTAGCAGTTGTGTCAGCAAGTTCCTGCTGCCTATGAAGTGCGTTGCGTATGCTAGGGGAGGAATAATTCTTCAGTTAATGAAGAGAAATTGTGGAACAACTGCCACCAAAATCATTATTGTTGCGAAGGTTGAGGACGTTGTTGATCAGAGGGTGGAGAGAAAGAGAAGCCTTTGTATATATAGCATAGTATAAAAAGGATGTGCGAGAGAACTTGAGAGATGTGGTGAAGCTTCATTTCATGAAGCAGTGTGGTATGTGCAGAGATTATTCCATTGAAAAAAAGTCGTGTGCGAGATTTACAGCAGATTTAGATGATGGGAAATGATACACATGTAGTGGCTGACTTAATAAACTGCATTTCATGCTTGCACCCACTTCTGAGTACGACATAAGCTGTGTGTGTGTGTGTGTGTTTATGTATGTGAGAGCATCAAATGGTTCATTGAACGAAAAAACTCCCACATGATTCTGAGGACCCCTCCTAGTACCCTGGAAATGTTTGCGAGAATTCCAGTGCTGCTTGATGCTAAAAGATAGTGATATAGTGCTTAACTGTTATTCTTTGTGCTTTATCATGGACACCATATCCAAAACATACATTCTTTCTTATTCGTCTACTATTTATAGTTCTGCGCATCTTAGGGAATCTTCCTCATGTCAGATGTGGAGCATTTGATGTCTCTTGGTAAACCACAAATGTATATCCAGACTATTCCAAAACGACCCTTTTACATGACCTATTTACGTGACCCTTTGACTACCATGTAAAATTTCAAACCTACATTATATTCGATATAATTTCTTGCAAAAGCCAAACAGGATTCTTTTTTGTATCCCATACACAATCTTTACGCAAGTATACACATCAATTTCACAACACTACTAACTTCTTGCATTGTGTACATTTTTTGAAGTGCAAGGATGATTTTGTACTGCTAGTATTATTTGTTTGCTTTTGCTAAGTGGCAATGGCATAGCGGTTAGAAAGCATGGCTTGAAACTGTATAGGTGTAGGTTTGTACGTTTGACCACAGGTTTATCAGCTCTCAAATATTTATTATGTTCTGCTAGGCCGGAGCCAAAGCATCACAAACAAGCAAACATGATGGGCTAATTTCTTTGCTTATAACTGCTGCTCACAGCAAGCTATCTACATTGATAATTTTGAGTCAGTCAGTGTGTTGTCACCCAGAGAGTGTCTGTCTGGGTGTTTCTTGCAGTGTGGTAGTATTTGCTTGCTTGTTTGCTAATACCTTTATTGACATGCTCATCATGGGGTGTTGAGAATGCTAACAGTATCTTTCTTGTCTATGGCAAATTAGTTTTGCAGAAATCTGCAAGGTGGAGGAAGTTGAACAAGGGGAAAAATTGTCGTCCACCTGACGGCATGTGTCAGGTAGACAAAATTGTCGTGTGGACAACAATTTTTTTTCTTCCAGGTATCTTTTATGTGGAAACAATAACTTCTGGTTACTGTAACTGTAAAGGTATAGCCTTGCCTGCAAGTTGAAACCTAGGTTATATGAAAAGTACAGTGATTGGGCAAATAACAGATGGCTGCCTCCACACTCTGGCTACCCACATTCATATATGTGGTTTTAACACCGACCCTTAGTGCCTCAGTGACGCATGCATAAGTACTATGCAAAGGGGTTAGGAAACGTCTGGGCACCACATTTGTAGTTTAAACGCTCAGCTTCAGTTGAACAAAAGCTGAAACATCTAATACTGCCTTGTCACATCATTACATTGTGGAATAACACTCAAGAATGTTTCCAAAAAGCTTGTTTTAAGGTTTCGGGTCATTTATGGAGCAATGCCTGCACTTCATTTTTTTCAGGGGTACGCTCGAAGGCACAAGAGAAAAGCCCAGCCATCAAGCCCTCCTCAGTGACCCCATGCTGAGGCACTCAAGCCTCTACGATGAGAACCGGTCAGATCTTGTTGTCTCCTGTCAGGTCTTCTCTGGTGGCAAACCACTGGCCCTACCTGTCCAGACCTCCTACAAGCCCTTCACTACACGCTGGAAGTAAGCATTTAAGTGGAAGTTTAGCATCAGTGTCATGATTGCCCATTAAGCTCTGTGGGGTCTCATACGTGCTCTTGGGACAAAGGAACGACAACACAGTTGTGCAAACAATCAAAAGAGCATTTATTGCACCTTTCATACACTAATGCATGCTAGCCGAAGTACTACGCATAGAACATCCACATGGGCCCGCGACAAATCAAGGAAGTCCGACTCACCGCGACCGGATAGCGAGCGAATATGTTCGCCCCATGCTATGACACCATTGCCTAGTCGTTCACGTGTATGGTCACGCGAACTGTGGCACGTTCGAACGATCCGTGTATGTCCATACCGGTGCCCTGCTCCTGGCCACGCGAGACGGTCTCGTGAAGCGTGGATCGGCGCATGCGCAAAAGGTCCGCGCTGCCCCCCGCCCCCACGCCGAAGAGGAAGCGCCTTCGTCTTTTTGCTCCCAAGTCACCCCGCCGTTCGGTGGCGTTAGCATCGCGACACTCGCGCCATCTCTCGCAATACGCCGCAACCACCACGACCGCCGCCGGCGCTTAGCCATGCGGAGAAGCCGGATTACAGGAGACGCAAGCTATGCGGGGAAAACAACATCAGGGACGCGTGAGAGTCATGCATCCCCACAGCTCATGGGCTCCTTCTAGTGCTCTCCTATTCTCTTTGTCCTGATTGATGAAACAAGTTCTTTGGAAATCCACCATGTGGAAGCTGTGGGGATTACTGGCTAGCATGCCCTCTACTGACTGGATATTGCCTGTAAAGAGAGATGTGTATTTTATCTCTGACTCTCCAACATGCAAGAGGTGTGCCGTGGGGGGTTCATTCACTCACTGGCATGATGCGGCAATGGAGACAATTTCAGCAGCCATATTTTGTAAGATTTCTTTTCCTCTAACTCTATCACTTTCTTGTCATCTGCTCTGCTGAGTGGCTGATCCAGTGATAGTGAGGGCACAGTTCCATGCAAGACACTGACGAAGAGCAAAGAGAATGGAAGCTGAAAAGTCATGGCAAAATACAGCCCTGCATTAACCAATAGAGTGCTTTATTCCCATATTTGTACACAACCGTTACGATTTAAAGAGCATGGCACTGGGGCGGCATTCGCTTTCTGTGGGTGAAAGCATCTGCAAAGTCTCAGTCGCACATGGCTCTGAGCTAGGTTCACGACATACAGATGCACTTTGCTACTGCGACATGGCATCACATGGGTCCTAGCCTCTGATAACTAATAGCACCATACACTAATCTATCAGGTGAAATATACCCTCATACCTTGGGCACTGCTGGTATGAAATGCCAAGCCAAGAGCGAGAAGGGCCTTCTTCTGCATGGTGAACAACATAGTGTGAGCAATGCATTCACACACTCAAATTCAGTTTTTAATTTTGGCCACACCATTTTGAGTCCATGTCTGTTCTGTAACCTTTTCTTACTTAATGTTAATTCTGCCTACCACCTTCCTTCCATGGATTATTGAACAACATACCTGTTATTTCATAATAATAGAAAAACATTCAATTTTATTTACTGTTTTAGAAATGTGATGCTTGTTAAAGACCAAAAAAGATTAAGGCAGGAACCATCCTTGATGAATATTTTTTTTTGGCAACTGCAACACCGATTTTGATGCGGTTTGTCGCATTTAACAGAAAAAATTAAAGTTTAGTGACTGTAGGAAGTGGATTATTGATTTGTGTCATTATGTTTCACATAATGTTTCACATAATTTCACAAGATCACAAAATTGAAAAAAAAAAACTATGAAGTTTACAACTTCAACTCAGTTTTAATAAAATTTGCTAAAAATTTGCAAAATTTGAAAGGGTGAGCCTATCAAGCTTACAGCTATGTAACTGAGCAATGAAAAATGTTATCACAATTCTGTAAGCTGCACCTAATAATACATCCAAAGCGGACAAAATTCATGTATTATACACCGCTCTAAAAATACTATTGTTATGTGAGTAGGGGGGGGGGGGGACTCCTGCAAAACCCTTGTAAGCAGTGTAACAAATTCAGATAAGCTGTAAATTAATATATCAAATTTGTCCGTTTAGACTCTCTTACACATCAGTTTACAAAACTGCTATATTTGTTTTTCTTTTCCTTCTTTTTAGTTTTTTTTTTCAGATTACGGATTTGTAAACTTGTATTTATATTTTCTTGAAACATACTAATTTTTGGTAAATTCTGTAAAACATGCCAGGCCATATATCAAAATTATGCTTCCTGCCATTATTAGAATTTAACTTTCTTTCTCAAATACAACACATTTCATTCAAATTGTGCTGGGGGTTGTCTCGTAAAAGCATTTCAGCGTTTTACATGTATTTGAATAGGTGGCATTGGAGTTGGCCCCGAGCTAAAGCTTCCTCTTAAGTGCTTGTTTTTGATGATTCCTCAACTGCATGGATGCTACCCATTACAGATAGTAGCGGCATATGCGTACTGAAGTATGAGACATACTCACAAATGGCAAGATCGACCCCTCTGGGGAATGCGTGGTTGATGACACCGCCACATCGTGTAGCGGACACTCGGTTCATGATGCTTAGGGTGACGACAAACACTTCCTCCGTGTAATGGGGAAACCACTGTTTGGCCATGTTTGATCTCTTGCTGCTTCGTTCGAAGGAGCCCGGGCAAGTGCAATTCCGTCGTGCTTGGCCGCATAGAATGCCCAAGGACGACGGAGTCTTCTCATGACGAAGAAGTGGGACAACCATGGGATGATGCTGGTCGGAGTGGCGACAATGATGTGACGATGACTACGTGATGACCATGGGATGGACAACGCTGAAGTGACGACTATGGTGTAAGGATGATGTGACGACAACGTGACGTCGATGCTGGATTGATGCCGATGGTATATGGTATGATGATCTGAGAATGTGTAACGACAGCGACATGGCGACAATGAGGTGACGATGCTAAAATGATTACAATGGTATAGCGATGATGGCATAATGACAATGGCATGACAACAAAGGCATGCCGAAGGTGAAATCAGGGCAATGGCATGACAACAATGGGTTGACGACAGTGCAGTTGCTCCGACAAAATAACAAAGGAAAAACCACGACGGAATGACGGCGACTTTGCGATGACGACATGATGTGGACAGCTGAAAGACTGCATGATGACGATGATGTGACAAAAGTAACAGCAACAGAGTAAAAGCAGTGGAAAGATGACAATGTCCGGTATCGGCCAATGGGGCCACCTTAATGCACACTATATCCGGTGTTTGTTTGCACTATGTCCTTTGCTGGCCAATCTGGCCACCTTAATCGCACTATATCCAGTGTTTGTTTGCAGTATGTTCAGTACCAGGCAATTGACCACCTTAATTTGCACTATATCCACATTTTAAGACTGCGCTATCTCGGGGTCAGCCCACATTTTTCGGAGACCAAACGTCATCAAAACATTATCACATCCTTCAGCATGACCGCACTCTGACCTTGGCTACGACTAGACAAAGAAGTGCTTCGCATTTAAAGCTAGGGCTTCTACTATAGTGTAGTTCATTAGCATTGAGCAAAGTTGACTTATGTCACTAATGTTCTTAGTCTTATTTTGTTTTATCTGTGCACAGCTGGAACGAGTGGCTCAAGCTTCCTTTGAAGTTCAGCGACCTCCCACGTAATGCTGTGCTGGCGTTGACAGTGTGGGATGTGTATGGTCCCCGCAAAAGCATTCCTGTAGGGGGCACCACAGTTGCAATATTTGGGAAGTATGGGTAAGTTGCTGATTTGATGTACTCCATGTGCAAAATTATATTATTTCTTGGCTGGGTGGTTAAGTTGATCATTAAGAAACTTTTAGATTTCTTAACATTGTACCTGGTGAAATGTAGGAACCAAGTGCATAGCCAGTGTCCATTCACATGTGAACCTTTTCTGACAATTCTTGCATTTGTTTAATATGAGATGCCTTTTTATGCAGCCTTCATTCACAAAAATTTACTAGCCATGGACGGGACTTGTCATGAGACCTAGGGATTTCATTTGGAGTGACCAATCGGGAGTGGCCAATACTTTTGCTTTCACAAGACGTAATGTCATGCAGTGCTTTAGGGTAGCAAAGAGCCACAAATAATTGTTTGTGTTTTGCATTACAATGCTGCAAATTTGCAGGCTTGGAGGGTGTGCTGTATGTAGTGAATGCCATTATAACAATTTTGACCACCTTTCATGTGTAACATGCATCCAAGTTAAAAGTACATGAATGTCCTTGCATTTCACACCTTTTCCGATGTGTGTGGGAATTGAACCCTTTCAGCAGCGAGATGTCATAGTACCTGAGCCATTACAATGGGTA
Organism: Dermacentor silvarum; assembly: GCF_013339745.2. Lineage (NCBI taxonomy): Eukaryota > Metazoa > Arthropoda > Arachnida > Ixodida > Ixodidae > Dermacentor > Dermacentor silvarum. Next base: position 217,171,206 of record NC_051155.1, on the reverse strand, counting down.
TAAAAGGCATTCAGCGACATCATGACATTTTTGGTGCACATCCTGTAGCCTAGGTGAACTTGAGAATGATGTGACTTGGATAGAGTGCTGTTAGTAACGCTGTGTGTCTCAATATTTTTTTAAAGACGCCTATATTGCTGGTTTAGTGGGTTCTTGTGTACAGAAAGGGATGCTGCTTAGGGGTTCAGTTTCTGAATATGGCTCTGTGTGAGAAGAAAAGCTTGCCTTATATTCGAATAAATACACTATTCCGAATAGGCAATCAGTCACACTGACTTCATATTTGCCTTTAGCAGTCCTTTTAAACCCTCAACTGGTTCATTACACTGAGATATACAAGCTTGCCTAGAGTGTGAATTCCACAAGACGGGAGGCACATATCTCGTGGAAAATGTTAAATTGCCATCATAATGAGCCCAGACGAGCAAGGCTTTTCCAAATGATTTGGAAATGACTTGTTATGGACGAGCTAAGCTTAATCCAAACTATAGAATGGTTAATGGCTCTTTTGTTGTCAGTTAATTTGCAAACGCTTATTGGTATATATGGCTGTAAATTTAACCTGCCCAATTTGTGCTAGGGCAATGCGGCAAGGCATCCACGACCTGCGTCTATGGCTTGGCTTCGAGGCAGATGGTAGCAGCAAGACGCAGACTCCAGGCAAGGCTTTTGGCTCCAAGGAACAGATGACAAGGCTGGTGAAGGTAAGAAGAGAACTATGCAAAAGTGTGTGTCCACAATTAAGTAATTGGTTAACAGTTCTTCATGCCTTCTCATTCTTTCTGTAACTCGTCATGAAAGTTCTGTAGAGAAAAGGCTGTTCTGTGTCTTGGGCACGTGTAGAATTTTCCAATGACCAGATCTTTTTTTGAGAAATTTACTGTAAAGACGTTATGCTAGTGTACAATTTCCTGATTTTCTTGGACACATAAAGTGCAAATGACCGTCTTTGCTTTGCTTGCACTTTCCTCTGTTTCAATAAATGGGTGGGAAAGCTGTTTATGGTCAGGATCTTTTTTTTTTTTTTTTTTTTTGAAGTCAAGCTGTGCAGAGCAGCTGACTCAGAGGAAATACGACTGTTGCAGCATGAAATATGGTCTAAATAAGCCATATTTATATGTATTTACTCTGTAGCACCAACCTCTGCTTTGTGTCCAGGTGGTGCTCATTTACAATGAGCTGATGAAAAAGAAATCGGAGAAGTTGGGTTGGCATATGCACTTTGCACATAGGCTTGCACTACAGCATTCTATTTGTATACTTATGTGTTGGTTGTCACTGCCTGCACAACCCAAAATCTTGTTTTTTGCACCTTTCAGCTGAGCAAAAAGCACCGCAATGGCCGCCTGCTCAAGGTTGACTGGCTGGACAGGCTGACCTTCCGTGAGATTGAAGTGGTGAACAGCAAGGAAAAGTCGAGTTCCAACCAAATGTTTCTCATGATTGAATTCCCCAGAGTTGTGTTCCGTGACCAAGAGTACACCGTCATCTATTTTGAAAAGGTGGGTGAGGCACCTGGGACTGACTCGTTTTGTTTCACAGCGGCATGTTGGCTCATAGAGGTTTTAGGAACCTTTGACAAATGCCTGAGATCATTGTAGTCTTCATCTGATAAGCTTTCTGATCTAGCTCATCATCGGCACTTTCAAGATGGAAGGATGGGACATAGTCAAATCCTGGATAGGAAATTAAGTAGTAAAATAAATGTACAAAGAACAGTTTCTAGGAGCAGGCTCTATTGCTGCAAGCCTTTGCCTTCGTTGTTCCTTCTACATGCATGTCGTGGTTGTTGTTATGATTGCTATCAGTTGCCTATTCTTACGCTATCTTAGTTTCCTGTCAAGGCAGCTTCAGTGCATCAATAAATGTTAATTGTCATAACAAGCAAAAGAATGCCAGGGCAGGCAAGGGCATTAACTGCCATTCTTTGCTGTGTTGCATCTAGGATGGAGATGACCCATGCCAAGCCAGCCTACCAGCAGAGATTGTGACTGTGCCGGATCCAGATGTCTCTCTTGTAAGATGTTTTTGGACACTTTTAGTTTTTCTGGCACATTACAGTGCTGTTTACATCTTGCAGTGTTAGGTGTTCGCTTTTGCGACTACGGTGCTGGTTTATGCCCTAGAGCAAAGCTTTCAAATTGTAACTCCAGATTGTTAGTTAATGTTTCTTTAGACTTTGATTTATTCTGTAAAGTAAATGGAAAATGCTGGTTGCTGAGTGGAACTCAGGGTAAAGCAGAGTGACGCTATTTCAGTTTAGTAGGAGCCATGCATACAATCAAGACAACGGTATGTCTCGTGTACCACCCAGTAAATTGTGTATTGTATGGAGCATGTAGCATTACATATCAAAGGGGCCGTGAGCATGTATTGACCATGTGAAACCAACAAGCAAGTGTCCGAGCAAGCAACAGTCATTCAAAGTCAATAAAATCTCCCTTTGTGCTTTTTCATCAACCCTTCCCTCACTGCTTTTCTTCCCCCTTGTGCTTTGTGCTTAGCCTCATCTGTGTGCACACATAACTGTTGCGAGCGTTTATAGATATTCAACAGAGCTGCTTCAGAGGATCAGTGGCTATATCACTCTATTTATGGGTGTGCAAATATTCGAAACTTTATAACAACAAATCAAATATTGGCTTAGTCAGTTCAATCTTTCAACCGAATTGTCACTATTTGTAAATGCGAATACGTTGCTAATAGTTTCAGAAGGCTTCAAATTGTCAACTTTGGGATAAATGTCATCTCAGCTGCCATAGTGGACATAAAACACGAGAAATTAAGTCATGGAGTACACTTTGCGTCACTCTGGGAGCCACACTTCCAAGGCTAAACCACTAATGTTTGTATGCAAATAAAGTGCTTGTTCGCTCTTAATGGACAATTTGGGCCTTTAATAAGCAGCACGTCATAATGTGCAGTGTAATGACAGAAACTTTCTTATGCTGTGAATATTTAAGGTTGTGAACATCACTTTGTACTTATGGCTAGATAGACTGTTCAGTATTCTAAAACTATTCGAAATTATTCTAAAACTATTCGAAAATTATTCAATTTGGTCTCGAAAATTACTATTCATTCACACACCCCTAATTCTGTCGCTAAACGTCAAGCCACGGGTTCCATTTCTGGCTACGGCACCGGCATTTCTGCAAGGGCAGGATGCAAAGATACTCTCATACTTAAGCTTCGGTACAAGTTCGATAAATGCAAACTGCCAAAGTGATGTGGATGGAGCCTTTCCATTCGATGTCCCCTCATAGTCCACCGTACAGCTTTGGAACATAACTTGCCAATTTAGTTTAGGTCAAGCAGTGCATTGAAGTCCTACGTGATGGCAGCACTCTTTGGTTTTTGTTTATGCTATCTGTTGCCTTAATGCCGACAAGCATGGTGGCACACAATGGCAGCTTGCAAAGTTTCTTGTGGTCACTGGCCACCATGTTCCTGCCATGTCTGCCATGGAGCAGACGTGGTAGGAACATGGTGACAGTGGTCGGCACCATGAACAAGGGAGTTGGTTCTGCAAGCACGTGCAGAGCATGGATGGCAAAATTGAACTGTCTAGCCTGTTTGAGTGCTTTAGTTTGCAAAGAGCTAATAAAGAATAAATAAATGAAAGAAATGAGTGCTCTCCTGCATCATGAGATCCTTGGAAGCCACAAAGGTTCTTATGAAAAGCTTTCAGTATTGTAGTTTTTTTTTACCATTCAACGTAAATCCAATAATTTTAAATGACTCGGTCCTTTTTTTATTAGCAAATTTGAACTATGGGCTTTTAACTGAAAACAAGTGCATGTGGGAGGAAAACTGCGAAGTAGGTATTTTGAAGCCGTAATGTGGTAGTGAAAACTTTACTTGACCAAGAGGCTTTCGAATGAACAAGTGTACAAGCTTGAAGGCCACATACCAATTAGACAGTGAGATCATAAAAAGAATTCATATATTCAGTTGTATGCAATGTGATAAGTCAATTGTATACAATGTGATAAGAAAGTGATATCAGCTAGCACCACATGACAAGTGTATGTGGTTAACATGACTATTTTTTGTGCTTTTGCTGACATCACGCCATTCCTGTTATCTTGTGATGTCACTGTAAACACGAGATTAGAGGCATATCTTGGTTGTTAACGAGCAGACACCGTTTTCTGACTTCAGCTAGCTGCCATGGTATGCACAGATGTGTTGCAGCACTCTTTATAGCTCGTTTCTTTTCAGTTTTGATGCTGTTGTTTGTGAACACTCATTTGACATTTATGTACAACTCTAATACGCTGACTCTGATACCTGCGTATAGTACTGTGTTAATTCACTCTGCAGTGGGCAGGCAATGGAGTGCCTCAAGCTTGTGTGTCTGAGGGATGTCCACTCAGTTGTTCAAATCATGCTGTGGACCCTTTTCACATCTTTGTCTCGAATCTTCTCACTTTGCAAAAATTTTTCCCGATGCACTGGTCCTCATGCAATATTTTTCAGCCCTTGAGGAGTTTTCACTGCTCAGTCTTTATGATTAGCATATGCACTCTTTTTAGGTACAAAGCAACGAGCTGCCTATTATGAGTTCTTCACACTTTCTTGTCTCTACAGCCTTGTTTCATTTTGCCCGCTTGTCATACATGATGCACGGCACAGCGTTTCTCTCAACGGAAAACTGTCCATGTACGCAATGTCTGACAGGAGAACCTGGTGGAAAGCAAGCATCACAAGTTGTCGCGCAGTCTTCGCTCAGGCCTAACCGACAAGGACCTCAAGCCCAACGCGGCCACACGAGATCAGCTAAACGTGAGTGGGGAGCAAATTCATGGTGAAATGCTTACCAGCATTCAAAAAAAGAAAGGCCAACAGTTATGTCCAACCTGCCTCTGCTGGCACTACAAACAAAGCATTGGGATAGATTAATTTAAAGGAGCAACCATATAAGCACTTCGTTTTCAACATATCTTGAAGCCACTTAGCTTAAAAAAGGCTTTTAAGTAATTTAAGTAATTGTGTGCGTATGTTAGTCTAAAATAGCAGATATGTGTGTCTCTAGCAGGTGCTTTTCATTCAGTGGTAAATTTCTTTTTTATGCTGCGTAGCTTGTCATGTTGTAATTTTAATTTGTTTTTTTTTTTTTTTTTTTTTTTTTTTTTTTTTTTGTCGCCTGTATTTGGGACTGCAGTGTCTTATAGTACTTTTGTTGTGAAACATATTTCTTTGTTGCACAGGTGATAGTGAACTACCCCTCAACCAAGACCCTGACTTCGGAGGAGCAGGACTTGGTGTGGAAGTTTCGCTTCTATTTACAAAGCCAGAAAAAGGTAATTGTTGCTGCCACTACTAGCTCCTGCATATGATATGTCATGGGGACAATGCTGATATTAGTCTAATCTCGATGATTTTAACTCGAGGCCGAAAATTTGTTCGGATTATATGGAGTGTAAAATAAAGAAAGCTTACTGAATGGGGGCTTATGTGCGGAGCTGCATGACTCTGTGCATGTGCACTGAAATAAACATGCGTGTGACGAGTTGTGGATTATCGCTGACCGATTTTTTGGTTACAACCAGGACAACAATGGCCAAATATTGTATTATTGCAGGTATAACTCGCCCCCAAAATGCAAAAAAAATTTAACAGTGAAGTCGGGGTGGGGATTATATGCTAATTTCACATTTAAATGTGGCTTACAGCAGCATCGCCGCCCATCGGACAGCCTGATGTGCGTCGTCACGAATTTCAGATGTTGCATGTGCGACCTTGATTCTGCAACGCTGCGAGTTTAGGCATTGTTGTGCAAATAAAGTTCGAAGTTTCATGTCCGCAAATGAGCTTTTTGGTCGTTTTGTCCAGTATGCACACACACACACATTTGGTAGGCGTTTGTGGTAGTTGACAGATTGATGCAAACCTGAACGCCACTTTACGGCCGTCAGTCCAGCTGGTCGGTGCTATCTCACCCCTGATGCAACCGACGCTAATGCTCGGGAGTTGGAATGACCGGGTGTTTTTGTACATTGAAACACACATTATTATGATGGGACCACCGTGTCAGTTCGAATTACTGAGATTCTACTCAGTAATTATCAGTGTCGGGGTGTATAAGCAGACTACTGAGCTCTAGTCGAATAGCACAAAAGTGTGGAGCCATATAAAAAAAAAAAAGTGAGAAAGCACACAACAGAGCTTGCCCATGTGTGACAAACTTGGCCAAACTATACCTTAACTCCCACGCATGCACTCATCAAAAGTTAGTAAGTTTGAACCGTTAAGTGTGGCTTCATGGCATTAAAAAGTACAATGCTGTGAAGCTGCAGCTAAAGGTAAAGTTAGCACATCATTGTACATTGTGTTACCAAAGCTTACTATTCTTCAACTTAAAGCAGTGAAAGCAATCATGGCTGCTTTCACTGCTGTGTCATAGCGTGTGTCATATATGCAGTGATATGATGAAATAATAGTTTCGTGTTTGAAGACAGCCATCACAAGAGATATTCTGCTCTGCTTTCATGCTCCAGTTGTATATCTTGGATTTTTCATTTTTATTGGTTTGTTTTTAGGTGCCTTTGAGCTCACTTGGTTGATGTTTTTGTACTATTTTAATTAAAGGAAAACAAAACAGACAGCTGTTTCAGCATGACGCTGTCATCATCTACGCCACTTTGCTTTACATTGTACCTTTGCAGGCCCTTGCAAAGTTTGTAAAGTGCGTCAACTGGCAGTCCGGCCCTGAGGCACGGCAGGCTGTGGAGCTCGTGCGGACATGGCAGCCCATGGATGTGGACGATGCACTAGAGCTGCTTGGGCCTCAGTTCGGCCACCCCGCTGTACGCCGCTATGCTGTGGCTCGGCTACGACAGGCGCACTCCGACGACTTGCTGCTGTACCTGCTGCAACTTGTGCAGGCCTTGAAATACGAGCGCACGACCACCAACAGTGACCCTCATCTAATGCGTGTTTCTACAGCTGGCACTAGTGCTTTGCCAACAGTGATTGAGGCTGAGCCAGGGCCTGTGCCTGGTGAGCGAGGAGACAGGTCAGTTTGTGGTCTGCGCTATTCCTGCTCTGAAATTTGCTGCATTAGCAGTACTGTAACCTTGGAAGGGTCGCTAAGTAGAAAAACAAGTTTAGCTGTATTAGTAAATTATCCTTCTACAATACAAAAAAAAAAGCCACTCTAGCTGTGAGAGGAGGTCTGATTAGCCAAAATAAATGCAAAACGAAAGATGGGTGGCGATGCTGCAATCAAGGTTGTGTGCCAGTTTGCTCTGACGTGGATTTTCATGGTGTCTGCTTGGGCCTACGTAGTAATTTTTCATCAGTAATTATTGACAACAGTCTATGTGCCAAAGAGTGAACCTAGCAAGTTTCTAGAACGTTTATTGCATCACACCACCCCAAATAGAAAAAATAAATTGAAATTTCTGATGGGCCACTGACGTACTGGCGCTGGCATTTTGGCACCAAATTTTAAAAATGGAAGTGTGGCCTCCATTATCTCTTTTGGTGATTGGCCTCTTACCATGAAATTAAGGAAAATGGGCTTCTGAAAGAATGCTTTATCAGTGTAAATTGATATTGTGTTTCTCTTTAATGTCCCTATTTAAGAGTGTGGAAATAGGAACTTCAAAGTAAAATAGCATGAGAAGCTGTTGTGTATGAACTTTAGCAAAAAACTCATCTTAGACAGCGAGAAGCCCCATTTTTCTCACATTTCTTCCAGCATGCCCTGGCTTGTTTTTGATCCATTATAATCTAGTAGCCATCACTAAATCAACAGTGACAATAAAGAGGTAGTGGCTTGAGCACCTTACTGCTAGGCTTTCGATGTGCATCATTACATTGACATCTAGCGAGCATGGCATGACTCATAAGCACTGCCCTCAGATTGGCAGTGTGGAGTAATGCTCCATGTTCGAGATTTTGTGGGCGATGTCACAACTTGCTATACCATTTTGTGTGGCAAAGTACTAGCTGTGTGGGATTAGCTTCACAACGGAATGCTTGTCTTTCATTCAGTGGACCGAGATTTGAGTTGGGCCTGTGGTGAGGTTCCTTACTGTGACAGCAGTTAACAGGCCAAATCTGTGTTTTCATGGGACAGCTGTCCCTTCATCTGCCTGTTCTATTACGCTGCAGCATGAACTGTCGTAGTCGTTGGGTTGTTGTCACACCATTTCTTTGCCATATGGCGAGGGGATGGAGAAAAACAAGAGACTTTGTCCACTTCCACCACTGGGCATTGAATTTGTGTCAGTGGCACTTAGAAGCTGGACGTGTTAACCACTGAGCTATTTTGCAACTTTCATGCTTGGTAGTTCGTCTGGGGTTTCTAGCAGTGTGATACAGCCTCGGGAATGCTGCACATGTATTTTGGAGGTGTCGGAAAATTAACTGCTTTATTAGTGTGTAACATGTGTAGCCATGCTCCCATGTTTCAAAAGGAAACCGGGTAATGCATTACAAACATCTATTCGGTCTAAAACTGCTTGAATTGAGCAGGACACTCAAGAAAAGGTGAAAGTCACAGGATTGCTATGAATGGTGTTGCTGCTAGAAAGAGAACACAAGCTTCTGCTTCATGTGCCAGCTCCAAGCAACACATCGAATAACATTTTTCATAAATGTTTGACTAATTGCTATGCACACTGTTTGTGCGGACTTTGCAAATCTGCTTAGGGGCCTTCCAAGTTGACCAGGGAACAAAATGCTTTTCCTTGTCAGGGGAAGCTTCACAGCATCATCAGAACTGGGAGCTAGCCACTTGGACTCCTTCTCGGACAGCCTACGCAACCCGATGTCTTCCTCAGTGGCTGGTGCTGATGATGCCTTTCAGCAGGAACCTTTGCAGCCTGGCAGTGAATCTGATGTGTGTATATCTTTAACAAAATATTTACATAGTCTGATGTCTCTGCTGTTTGTCACTCTGCTCTGGCAGGATTTGGCGTTAAAGTGACGCATGCATGAACCTTGGAAGTACAGTAATCATGTTTACAGTTTATCTTTTGGCTAGAATTACTGTCGAATCAAGCTGACACATCTTTAACCCTTTATTGACGAATGTTGCCTACAGGCAGCATACCAAAAAACATTCTTTTTCTTGCCAAGTTTTGGTATTGAGTATGAAGTTTCAGGCTGGATGTCTTCTGCCAACACTGAATGACAGGCAGCAAGCATCATTTGTTGGTTTAGAGCAGGAACACGAGATGAGGAAGGAGTTTGGCATGCGACTCACTTTCTTTTGAAAGCACGGTCAGAGACAGACTGATGCAATATCTCCGGCTTCAGTGGTGTCACACACGTGATGTAAAGCAAACGAAATGTACAACGAGAGCTGTCTGTACAAATTCCAAACGAAGCCATGGGTAGCTTGGGGTGAATCCCACTTCCAGATTTCTGCTTAGTGTTTCTCCCCTATTGCTGAATATATTTATGCAAAATCTATGTATATATATATTTAAAAATTTTTTTTCGGTGATTATGCTTATTCTTGATGTGTTTTGCACATTTAAATGGAAAATAAGAAATTTTTCCGGGTATTTATATGTGCCGTTTAAAGGGTTAATAGGACTGCAAAGAAATTAGTGTGTAGCATACAGGCAATTTCTTTGCAGGAAGGGCTTAAGAGCCAGGAACTATAGGCATTGTGCTGGGGTCACTCAAGCAAGGTACAACCATGAGGGAAACAGCCTCCACGACTGTATCAGTGGCATTATGCGATATGTGACACTTTGTTGCGGGACCTGTTGAAATAAATACGGGGGAAGCTTTAACAAGTGCCTTTTTTTCTCCTTCCAGTGTGACCTAGCAACGTTCCTCATCAACAAAGCTTGCACAACTGATGCACTTGCCAACTATTTCTACTGGTATGTGCGGCTATAGTCGAGTGAATGGGATTTGAATAGCAATAACAAACTGCTGTTGTTAAGCATCATTGTACATTTGAACACTCGAACTTGGACAGCTGCGTAACAGTGCAAAGACTATTTTTGAAGCATTGATTACTGGCTTTTGCATTCAGGTACCTGTATGTGGAGACTGATGACCAGGACAGTGTGGTTAAAGACTCCAAGGTGAAGGAGATGTACACAAATGTAATGAAGAGGTTCATGCATCGCCTTCAAAAGGTTGGTTCGTCTTTTCTTTCATGCAGCGTTACATATACCTTTATTATGTGGAAGCCCAGTGCAATGATTAGAAATGACACCGATAGGTAAAGCTAGCTGAACGATAGGCACTTCTAACAGTGTTTTGTTTGAATTTGTTGAACATACTGTGTGCACTGGAGAAAAAAAGTTGACTTGGACACCAATGCATTTTGCCACCCATATTTGGACTTTAAAGTGTAATGCTATGGACAGGCATGATTTTTGCAGCGGGAAGCACCAAATTGCTGAAAGGAAAGAAAAAAAGAAAGGGCCATGAAGTTAGACCAACTCGCCCAAATCACTATTCTTGTTCTACGCACAGGATTTGTATCAATATGCGTTGTGAACTGGGTGGCTTCAATATTGCAGTTGTAATGTGCCCCTCAACATTGTTAATTAGGAGTTATTTAGTGAATAAATAAAGAGTACGTCCAGTAGCAGTTATCACAGAAATGCTAATGTTGACCCCTGTGAATTATAAGTTGCTGAAAAATTCATTTCTTAATGTTTGCTGCTCTCCATTTAATAATCAGTTCAAATCTTCCTTGGATCCCTGAAACAGCCAGTATAAGTCATTCAGATGTGTTGTAGCAGTGAGGCACAGAGATTGAATACCTAAAAATTTCACTGTACTGGTAACATTTGAAACATTGCTCAAACTGTTGGAAATGCGAGACCCTGTTGGTAGGGATGATTGCTTATTAGTCTTAATAAAATGAACTTCAAAAGGTCTTTCTTGAACTTTATGGGAGACAGGGCTGCACAGTCAGGTGCATCAAACTTTTATGCCATAGGGCGAACTATTGTAAAAAAAAAAGGAATTAAGAGTGTGTTAGTGAGAAATGAAAAGTCTTTCAATAGATGCTGACCCTCTAGAGTTAAAAAAAAAACAGTCATAGTTTATTATAAATGATGAAAGCCCCATGATGTTCTAGCAGATTTTCTGCTAGGTATAGTCGATCTTAGGCTTGCTTGTTGGAAAAGACTCACTTTTTATCGGATTTCAAGTACAGTAAAAGCTCGATGATACGAATCTCACGGGGTCACGAAAAATATTCGTATTAGCCGAAATTCGTATCATCGAAACACAATTAAAACTACTGTCAAATCTCGATAATTCGAACTCGAAGGGGCCCGAAAATTTGTTCGAATTAAAATGACTATTTTTGAAGTATTCGTGCACCATAGCACGATGCACGAACGGTGCGAGTCGTGAAATATCGCGGCGCGCAAGCGCATAGCAAGCGCGGGCCACGAAACTGCCCACGCCGGCTAACGGTCGCTTCCCAATAACGACAGAAAACGAAGCTTCAGGGAGCGAGCGGGCGGCGCCGGCACACGGGTGCGCGCGGAGACCGTCGAAGGTGAGGGAGGAGGGCGGCTGGGAAGCGGATTTGGCCGTGTCAACTCCGCCGCTTCGGTGGCTCCCCTCGCCCTCCCTCTCAACTCCCTCGTAGCTCTCTCACCTTCGACTCCGTGCGCGCCCGCCGCCGTGCTGGCGCCAGCTTATTTTAGCCGCCTCCTAAAGTTTCGTTTTCTGCCGTTATCGGGAAGCGGGCGTTTGTGGGCGTGGCAGTTTCGTTGGCCCGACTGTGCCTCCGCCGCTGCTTCCCTCTGCGCTGCTGCCGCAGCGTGCAAGGTCAACATGTGACTAGAAAATAGAGGAGAAGGGTTCACTGCCATTTTATCCGCGTGGCTGAGACGTCAGCATAAGTGTGTGCTAGAATACGGTTGTCTAGAACACTCTAGTCGGCACGTACACGCTTGTTCCGGCGCGATGCAGAAACGGCGACCTTGCAATTTGAGAGAGGGGGAAATTTCCGCCGCGGGTTATTTTTTTTCCCCCGTTCCTTCGCGCGCGGCATTGAGGGGTCTCTCCTGAGCTTTTGCTCTACGGCGGTGTCGGAGCAATGCCGGTCGGAGGCGCCGCCGCGTAATTTGGTGCGCTGCTAAGAGCATTGTCGGTGCGCGGTATGTTCGAAATAAGCGTGTTCGAATTAACGAGATTCGACTGTAGCTAAATTAAAGAGTCAGAGGTGAACTCACTCAGGCACATGTACGTAAAAAGCATTTATTTCTTGAAGCGCCACCGCTTCAAACTCTTCGCGCCCAGTCGCGGAGTCCGCGCTGTCCGGCGCCACGCCTCCGCACCAAAAGAGAAGGAGAGAAAGCGCGTGACTGCACGCTGTTCTCTTTCGCGGCCGTCGATGGGGCGGCGTTTATTCGTATCAACCGACGCAGGCTGAAAATCGATTCGTAACAACCGTTCTCTAGCACGTTGCCAAGTAATGGGGCTCGGCCGGGACCACAGAAAAATTCGTATCATCGGGAAATTCGTATTAGCCGTGATCGTATCATCGAGCTTTTACTGTAACTATGAGGGGATAATGCAACTTCAGCATGATATAAATGCTCCTAGCATTTAGTGAACTGTAAGTGCATAGATAACAATTCAGCTGAGCGACATCAATAAGCTTTCTTCAGAGGGCTCTCTGAGAGTAGTTGAAGCACTTGAAACAGCATTCTCTGATAGCAAAATGCCTTGACTCTCATACTCACGACATGAGTTTACCAACTTATTTTGATATTGAAAAGTGCCCTTGACAAAGCATAACTACACTAAGCTTCATCATTCTCTGGGTATAGGCTTTGAGAACTTGCGCACCAATAAGGCCCCGAGTTTCAAGGCTCTACTGGAATGCACTGAAGGCCGCAGACTTGCCGGGCAAAGGCCATGTGTTGCAAACGTGGCTGGTTTCTCGATGTCTAGGCCCACAAGTGCACTTGTTAATCTTTGCTAGCATAATCACTACTTGTGCTTATTAAAAATGTCTGCTTGCCATATTTTATGTTACTGCATATTGGATTCTTTGTTGTAGCAGACATTTAACGGATTCTAAATGTTGTTTCAGTGTAGCATCTATGAGAAAAGATGGCAGCACTGGATGGCATGCTGACCTATGTTAGGGAAGAGGGAGGGTAGGAAAAAGCCTCTTCGCAGAGATGCCAACCTCGTTGGCAAAAATCACACATCAATTGTGGGGCTAACATTGCCTTGTGAGTGATGGTGAAATCCAGTGAATGTTATTGAAGGGGTTGATGTGCACCAAAAGTTTGTCTCTGGTTTTGGGGACACAATATGGATGCATGAAAAAAAAAGCAATCTGAATTTGTATTTCTGTGCCTTTGTGTGCATTTGTGTTTGTTTCCTTTTATTTATTTGTCTGTTCAACGAATTATTGTTTGAATTGCTTACTTCAGGGCAACTGGGAGTATCGACAGAGACGATCCATGCTGGAAAAGCAACAGGTCTTTGTGAACCACTTAGTGAACATCATGAAGATTGTTGCCAGGGAGAATGGGAACAGGCAGAAAAAGGTGATTTACAAATATCGGCATGGCTGACATCTGCTGCTTTTTAAATACAATTGAGGACTGATCATCGTGATGAACACTGTAACATGTAAATATTGTGGAGACGCCCTACAAGATATAGCCTCACAAATCTTGTTTTAATGATAAACATGAAAATATATCAGTCAGAAAGTTTCTGAGCATTTATTTATGAAAGTTCGGGCAGACCCTAGAAAACAAAATGCAAGGAGGAGGAGGGGGGGGGGGGGGGTTGTCTCAATTAGTGCTTATGTACTCTAAAGCAGTGGTTCTCGGCCATGGATGTGTCGGGGACCCCTTGTGGACCGGTGGAAATGATGGGGGACCTCTTGCAGTGATGGGGCGGGCGGTGGTTTGATAGGTTTATTTTCCTTTTGACGAACAAAATTGGCAACGAACATTGTGACGTCTTTTATTTCTTTATTATATTGTACGGATTGCTGCCGCAGTTCCGGGAGCAGGTCCCGGAACTGGGAATAAGTCAGGGCTAAACTGGCCTCCAAAAAACGTGCAAATCTTCTTTTTTTTTTTTGCTTTTTTATTAAGGTTGTGAGAATATCAAAATTTTGGATAAGAATCAAATACAAATACTTAAGCTTCGAATATTGAATCGAGTATCGAATAATAATATGCACATGCATTTATTACCAAGTTGGATTATATTTGATATGTTGTAACATTGCAGTTAGATTTTCAGTGTTACAAAACTAGATAAGTAAGCCATTGTACTAAAACATTATGCATTTGGCTTATGTTAACTTGGAAAATTGAGTAATTCCCACTAGCTGTCTTTGCCAACCTGTGCCTTATTATACCGCATCACATGCCCGTAAACTCGGAGGCATTTGACCCTGTTCCAGTCGTCACTCATCGCACTTGCTGTCAAACAATAAGCACAGAATTGGGGGTGGCGCTGCAAAAAAAAAAAAAAAAAATTGCACCCTCGCTGTCTGCAAACCCATGCCCCTTGCTACTGAGAGGCTGGCTTTCCCGCAAAGTTTAGATGTTCAGTGGCTAAGTGTTATTTACAGGCGAAATTTCGCCAGCAGCATGAAATTGTCGTAAAATTCAGCACAACATCGCCCCAATATTCTTAGATTAGATAGAAACAAATGTTAAGAACCATGTTTGCTCCCGCACAGCCAGAAATATATTTGATTTGATTCAGATATTCGTATCCAACCGAACATTCAAACATTAAAAATATAGTATTCTATAATATTAAATCTTTTCGAATATTCGCTCCCCCCCCCCCCCCCCCTTGCTCTTTTTTTTTTTTTGCGGGGGTGGGTTTCGCGGAGTCCCAAAAATGGCTCCGCGGATCCCCATTTAAGAGCCACTGCTCTGAAGTATCTAATGTGTAAAAGGGGGTTACAATTATAAATTGAATTGACTGGTTCCGTAAAGTGTCGTAGAGAAAAAGCTAGCAAACCAAGTTTGCATCAAGGAGGCACTTGGGTGCTCATTTTAGTTCTTGTGACAGATAGTTCTTGATTCTGGCATTATCTTGTTTGACAAGTTTTTTCTTTTGTCTTAGGTGTTTATTTCTGTGGTTCTATAGCAAACAGCAAATTTTTTTAGAGATGCAGAAGTCTTTTTTTACGATCCGCCATTCTGTGTGAATCTACAGGATTGCCACAGCAAATATGAGCACGTGGTGACCTTCTGATGACCTTGTGATTAACCTGTCTGAACCTTGTGACACCACTGTGTCTTTACCCAAGTCTGGTCAGATGAATCAATCTAGGCAATACTTTGGTGATATTGATTCTGAGTGCCTGCAATAAAATAATCTCAATTGCTGGGGAGGAGCCTGTAGCAGTTATTACTGTTAAAAAAACATCATACTATTGGTGACAGGTTTGTGAGATGCCCAACATTTTATTGAATATTATTGAAGACCCCCTCGTGGCACCTTCACATGAGCCAATGTTAATGGCAGCAGCAGCGAATGCCTCACCATGCTTCACCCGATTTTCATTATGGTTCAAACGGCACTTATGTTTTCACAAGACTTGTGGTGGTGCTCTTTGAATGCACAGATGGAGAAGCTACACGCGCTGCTGTTAGAGCAGGAGTCTCAACAGCTCATCCGATTTCCGGAGCCCCTGCCTTTGCCGCTTGACCCCAGCGTGCGGGTCCGTGGCCTGGTGCCCTCCAAGGCAGCTCTTTTCAAGTCAGCCCTCATGCCCTGCCGCCTGAGCTTTCTCACCGACGACGTCGATGGTGGCGAGTACGTTGCCATCTTCAAGCATGGTGATGACCTACGCCAGGACCAGCTCATTCTGCAGACCATCACCCTTATGGACAAGGTCGGTTTGACACTTTCTCCTCTCTAGCATGTCGGCGGAGGGTCATTGGTCACAAGGTAGCCAGTTTTGCATATTACAGTAAAACCTCGTTAATTCGGATTTGACGGGACCGAAAAAAATGTCCGAATTAATCGAATGTCGAATTATTGAAGGTATCAAGAAAGCAATGAACAAATGCTTACTATGTCAACATGCTTTTATTTACTGAATGAATCGGCAAATCCCGTTTCTATTTTGCACAAAAGCAGTGTGAAAGCTGCAATTCTCGTCATCTCATGGTTGATTAGCGCTTGCAGCGGTGATAGCCTCGCGACTTCCTTCACACCACGGCCGTGGCGCGTTTCTTCATTTGAGACGCTTTTCACTACCGCGCGCACATCCCGATTATTTTTTCGACATTGCCGCCAGGTCGCTGCCTATTGCGATGTAGACGGTGCTCTTCATCCACGACAGCTTTGCACTGAGTAAAAAACGAAACTAGTGTTTGCTGCAACCGCTGTGGACGAACAGCCACTGTCAGCGCGATCATAGACAGCGACCTTGCAGTTTTGAAGGTGCGCAGCCGATGCAAGCACTCAATCAAAACGAAACTACTGTTTGCTGCAACTGCGGACAATACATCGGACGCTATTGACGCGATCATGGATGGTGACTACGCAGTTACGAATGCATGCGGCCGACGCATGTACCAAGTCAGAACGAAACTACTGTTTGCTGCAACCGCTGCGGACGAAACGGTGGCCACTTTTGACCCGATCATGGATGGTCACTATGCAGTAATGAAGGCATGCAGCCAACTCGGTGCTACGTGCTGAGGTAAACACAAGAATAAAGGATTTAAAGGCACAAATAGGCATGTAATTCACGTACCATTTCCACTGATGACTATGGTGATGCGAACTCCACCGCTTCGTTTCGGTGGACACTAACGCCATTTTTGCTCTTTTGCGGCGCACATTTGCGGCGCTCGCCGAGCTCTGAGAGTTGTTTGAATTAACCAATGTGCGGCCAAATAGGTCCGAATTAACAAGAGTTTTATTGCTTTAAATAATGCATACGCATGCCGGGACCAAGGGACTTGTCCGAATTATCTGATTTTCCAAATTAACGGGGGTCGAATTAACGAGGTTTTACTGTGCAAGTGGATGTGGGCTTGTTGGACTTGTTGGCAAACCATAGCATTGACAATAAGTGCAACAAAATAAGTGGAGGGGAGAGAAGAGTGAAAAGAGTGCCCACTTCCGTGTCTTCCACTTATTTTGATAAGAAAACGTCAAAATGGCCCATTAAGCCAAAAAATTTTGCCATTATTGGATGCCTTTCTTACTGTTTTAGTTTTTATTAGTTATTACAGTTAGCACAAGTTAAGTCGTAGGCTCGGTTTGAGCGGTGAATTAAATTTTATGCGTAAGCGTCAAATGACCCATTGAGCGAAATGCAGCTCCACCAATGTGAAACCTGGGGAAGTGCGACGCATGCAGTGATGCACCGCTAATGGGCTCATGCTGCCTTAAGCAATGGCTCATAAACCTGTAAACGCGGCCTTCCCATTACGACGACAGAAGAGAAGTGAAATTCTACGCTGGAATGATGAGCGCCAATGCAGACAGCTGTGGAAGACGACGACGAATGCGGGAGTGCTCGGCACACGCTCGGCACAAGCACGTGCTGCTTGCTTGCTGTGACGACGACGATGACAGGAGACATCGACAGCCCGAGCGCATAAGGTGCTTCGCACCTAAACACCGGCGATGTCTGTAGCAGCGAAACTTCCCATTGACTGCGATGCCACGTCATGCGCTTATGACACTGGCTCGCGCTTGCTGGCTTGGACCTCGATGGAGCAGAGCAGGCGAAAGGGCACACCCGCTGCCACGGTATTGTACGAGGGGAGAGGGCATCGCCGCTATGCCACGTGACCCTTGCTCTCACGAGCCTGTGTTATCCACGTATTCCTTGTCCACGCAAGCTCTTGCCTGCGTTCTAACTGCACCTCGCTAAGGCTAAATCAAAACGCGCCAAGTGTCTGAATGCGCTCGCTTCCCCACGAGAAGTTCATGACTCGAAGGACCGCTTTAGCGCCGTTCAATTGCACATTAATGCTTTCGCATTCACATTTCATAAGAAGTGTTTAGGTGTCTTCTTTTGTTGAGCTTATCGTCAAGACAATTATGAATGGGCTAGCTTGCATGATTATCTTCTAGGATTCCACATGCTTCTTGTAGCATTTCTCCTTCTCTGAAGCTGTTCGGAATTTGGCTGCACTTTGTGCTCTAGTTCACGTTTTGTGAGAGACATGCAGCAGTTGCCTTTCTCACGGTAATTCCATGTTGAGTGAATAAATTCAGTGAACTTTCAGTGCTGTCATCTGCTGTTAAGCCTTTATGTTGAAAGCTTACTACTATATGGCATACAGGCTATGTCATTCTGCTACTGAGCACACTGTTATCAGTTCAGTATAGGATAGCACAAATGTGCACTGATATTTCGGTGCATGTTGACGAAAATTAAAATATTTCATAGGCCCTGTGCTTCTTTTGGATGTTGAACCTAATAAATCAATCAAATAAACTGTCTCTTACATCAAGCTTGTTTCTGACGTCCTTATGTTTTAAAATCGTTTGCCCCAAGACATTAGCTTGTGAACGGTGAGAGCCTGAGTCTGAATTTATGAGACACAACAATGGACTTCATTTAGGTGCGAATTTTTTTAAAAGGGAAAGAGTGATGCTGTTCCACAGATACTGAAAATAGAAAGGCTTCGGGAGGAATGCGCTTGCGTTAAAAAAAAATTTAGTATTCAGAGTTTTTTTTTTGGGGGGGGGGGGGGGTGATTTAGTGTAGTGACTGAATTCTCACTTTTTGTGGTATGTGTAGTAACCAAGTTTTCGCTCTTTTTAATACAGTGGAATCTTGTTGATATGATTTTGCATAATACGTTTTTTGGAATAATATGTTTCTTATTCTTTTCCTGATAATACGATTTGGTTGGATAATGCGTTGCATGATACAATTTTCGGACGATATGCTTTATTTTCCGGTTCCCGTGAAGATCGTATCAACTAGATTCCACTGTAGCTTGTTCACCTGAATAGAATACTATGAATAAATATTTACATTGTCGGTGCTTCTAGTGTGTGCTTACTGATTTTTGCTTCACTACTTTTTGTTGTTTTTTTCAGTTGCTGAGGAAAGAGAATCTTGATTTAAAGTTGACTCCGTACTGTGTCCTCGCTACAAGCACGAAACACGGTACGAATGTGTATTGATCTGCTTCGTTTATTTATTTATTATTTATTTAGGAATACTGTAGCCCTCACTTGAGGGCCATTACAGGAGAGGAATTGTCAAAGAAAACATAAATATAAATATCATCACTGACACTGTGAAACACAAATTACAGGGAAAATGAACAAGGTATACACATGTGAGGACTGTTAGAAATGCAAGAAATAACAGAAAGCATGATCAATTCTTGTGTATCCCGTTGCCTGTAATACAATTCTACTTGAGTATAAAACTCTTTAACATTTTGTGCTGTTACAGTGCAGTCTGGAAGGCCATTCCATATGTTAATACTTGAGGGAAAGAACGAGTGTTGGAAACGATTAAGGCGTGTTTTATAAGGCTGTATACTGGCACTGTGGTTTAAACGCACATTGTGTTCATTGCTGTTTACATATCTAACATACTGGTGTAGTCTATTTTTGCATGTTGCAGCTGGGCAGTGCTACTATGTATGCTTAAGGATCATGTACGAAACTGATAAATGGTATAAAATTTTCTCTAGTGATATGTAGGCCATACCATAATTAATGGTGGTTATTTGTCCAACCGGTATCTTAACACAGCTAGGTTCCTCGGAAAGTTCTAAAAAATATGTTATCAGGGTCATTGCAAACATTTCTGCTGGACATATTTACAGCACTCCTTGTTTTCCGTTAAGGTTTAACGAGGTTGCAGATACTTTCGAAGAGTTTCAATCCAGCTACCTTGCACAGGAAAAACTTCTTTGCCGTGCTGGCACAGTCTGTCCATCAGGCAAGAATGGAGACTGATACAGTGGGCTTGTATAGAATGTAAGCAAAAATAGGGAAGCATGACAGAGCTCCTCCAGAAAATATTTGGTCTCACTGTGAAACAAAGTTTATCCTTGTTGCCAAGCAGGCTGTAATCTGTCGGCAAGCACAAGGAGGTGAATTTATATCAAAAGGGACAGCTGCCTGTGCATGTGTAGCTTGGAAGAAACTAGAGTGGTTCCATATAAAGCCAACAGACAACGAAGCCGAGGAAAGCATCGGGGAAATTAAGTGTAGTTGAAATTGAAATGTAGAAAATAACGAAGAAAAGGGAAATGGAAAGTGGACGAAAAGATAACTTGTCGCCGGCGGGAGCCGAACCCGCAACCTCCGCATTACGCGTGCGTTGCACTACCAATTGTGCTACAGCGACGGCCATCAATTCGTCCACTAACTTGGGTATTTATGTTTACTAGATCTAGCCCTAGGAGTGTTAGCCAGCGCCACTCAGAACCATGGTGGGCGGACGTGGAACATCCTTTTTAGCCCATTTTTGGGCTAAAAAGGACACAAAGGACAGCGATTGCAATTTGTGATTAGCGGCAGTACAAAGGACAAGGATGAAGCGAGACGTGCTTGTCGTCTAAGTTTGTCCTTGTCCTTTGTGCTGCCGCTAATCAGGCATTAACTAACAACATTTTACTGTAAAATTACAGAAAAACAAGCTAACAGAAGAGAAAGAAAATGTTACACAAGTTGCTATACTTTGCCTGTTCTTTCTTTTCTTCTTTCACAAAAAATTTTTAGCAGTACTTATGAGCACAATTGAGCATCCCAATGTGTTGTCTGTTTCTGTAATAACATGCTAGAAGTGGTTGTTGCTTTCTCATACAGAAACAAGGAGTTGTAATATTTTTGCGTGCTAGCACACAGTATTTGCTCAAGGTTTAACAATAACCAGTTGCTTTTGAGTGATGTGGGCAGTAAGAGAACACTTTTGTGCCGAGAACTTTGCCATTTCTTTCTCTCATTCTCCAACCAGTGGAAAATTTCTGTGCCTGTGTTCTCAATGTGAAAAGGTGTACCATGTAACACCAAACTGATTGTTCTCTAATGTACGTGTGTCGCTTTCTGTACCATTGTGTTCTTTGCAGGCTTTGTGCAATACATTGAATCAACATCTGTCGCCGACGTCCTCAGAACAGAGGACACCATTCAAAAGTTCTTCAGGAAACATGCTCCCTCTGACACGGGCCCATATGGCATCTCTCCAGAAGTGATGGATACATACGTCAAGTCATGTGGTGAGTCTGCAAGCTATAATCTGCAATAACATGTAAAGGATGGATACTGTTTTCGATTATTTCAATTCTGCAGCTTTAAGGACTCCCAGTCAATGCAATGTCTACTAGACTGGTATTCTCCAGTACTCTTAGGTACTGTGGTGTACTGTGGTTAGGTTTTCTAGGACACTTGGTTTGGAGAAGACTGTACCTGACTGCATGTGGGCTTGGTTAGATTGCCCTGCGTTTGAGTCACTAGTGGTTTCAGTAAGGATAGTTTAATTTGCTTTGGCCTCCCTTGCTCCATGCTTGAAATTGCTTGTTCCCACCTTCATCTTTTTGCAGCTGGTTACTGCGTCATCACATACCTGCTCAGTGTCGGTGATCGTCATCTTGACAACTTGCTTCTGACAAAGACAGGTATCGCATCATTTGACTACCTTGCTGGGAAGTAAGATTTGTGGCATCTCTGAAATGTGCAACTTACTTTTTCTTGGACAGCAGGTGCACTCGTGTGACTGCATGTGCTGACTGCACAATTCTTGTGTGTGAGCTTCACTATTAGAGAGCTTGGCATTGTTGTGTTGGCAGCAACATCGGCAGCCAGGAGGTGGGAAGGGAGGGTGGGGGTGTTGTGCGTTTGCATCTTTTGGCTCCTCGTCCTAAACACTTGCGATTTGGAGTCGTCCATATCGCTACAGCAGTTTTTGAAGCTTGTGCAACAAATTTTTCTTGTTGACTCCTTGTCCACTGATTGATGAGCTTCTTGTCCACTCTCATTGACATGTTAGCCTTTCACCATATCAGGAATTATACTAGTATAAACAGTAAGAAAAATAAAATATAAACACATTCCAAAATGAAACCAGAGGCTTGTGGCCCTGTGTGTAAATGGTTTGATTTTTAGACCCACCTTTTCTACGAAAGTTGACCATAATACAAGACAGTGTTTTGACATTATGGATGAAAAGAACGCCTTCATGAACTACATTTCAAATGTTGTGAGATGTCGCACTTTAGGGTCTGACGTGAACGTGAGAAACTTCCCCATGGCGTTACACCTGTGCATAAGCTAAAGTGACTTTTACCTGAGCAAACTTTGAGGAGACAGTCACTTTGCCCATGCATGTTGGCATGCTGTTGCTGTATGCAGATGTGACATCTGAGCAGACAATCAGTTCTTCACGTTTCTAACATACCAGATAGCGATGAAAACTGACTCGCAAGGGTCACCTGTGTCGCTGAGCTTTTGTCGGGTGGCACAGGAGGTCAAACTTAAAGTCAGAGGGCGTTGATTTTTCTCTCCAGGAAAGCTGTTCCACATCGACTTTGGCTACATCTTGGGCCGGGATCCCAAGCCACTGCCACCACCCATGAAACTGAGCAAGGAGATGGTGGAAGCCATGGGAGGCATCAATTCAGAGCACTACCAAGCGTTCCGCAAGCAGTGTTATACAGCATTTCTGCATCTACGCAGGTGAGCCAGCGCTGTGGTGGTTTCAAGTCAATGAGGTGTTAGGCTGCTGTATGCAAACTCAGTGGCTTGAGTCCAATCCACATCAGATGCATTTTGATGGGACTGGGTGTCAGTTAAAATTCTCATCTGGTTGAGTGAGAGCATGTGAAGGGTGAAGTTTTTTAATCAAACTGAATGGCACCGCAACTAATCTATAACAGTAAGTCTCATTAGCATTATTTGCTTTTGGTGCAGTGCTGTTTTGAGATGTATTACTCAGCTAAGACTGCAATAAAGGTTACTGCCTTTATATGTGAATATTTTCAGGTGGTAGTGCTTGCAGTATCTGGAGTGTAAGAAAAATAAGACCATGGTTTCGATGGTTGCTAATTAGACCATAGTGATTATGCTGACCGTGCAGTTAACACCGCTGCTGTTTTGTAGGAAATGCCAAGATGGGGCTGCTATGAAGATCCATGCAACTGTTCAGATCTTTGTATGGGACTTCTTGATTTCACTAGCAGTAAAGGTTTGAGTATAAAAAAATTTTTGTGCAGCTCAGGCTGAAGTACCTCATATAAATTTTCAGTGCAGTGAAAATTGCCCTTGGTAACATTCAAACAGTCTTTGTGATAGCTGTAACCATTTCCAACGTGGAAGGAAATAGCTGACATGCAAGCATTCAGACCCTTGTTTTGTTTTCAGGCATGCTAATCTGATCCTGAACCTGTTTTCGCTGATGGTTGATGCAAGCGTACCTGACATTGCACTTGAGCCAGACAAGACTGTGAAGAAGGTAAGGTTCTCACAAGCAACATATTCTCTTTGTAATACCAAACATTTCAGCGAAGACAAAGCAATTGTTAAAAATGCCACAGTAGAGATAAACATGTTATTTTTCTGGCAACACATTATTTGTGCTGGACGACATCAAAAATAGTCACTAATAAATTTTACTTAATTACTCTAGGGCACACTTTGTTGCAACTGCAGAATTGAGGCCACTTGTTGCTCAAGGCAAGTCTGCATGGTAGCAGTCACGAGACTAGCATTGGTTCCGAGATATTCTTGCCACAAAATACATTCGTTCTAAGCTTCGTATCTACTACCTTTCTTTTCTTTCTTCTGTAAGAAAATTTGAAATGATAGGTGTTATTAAACTTGAAAATGATTTATTAGATGTGTAAGCATTTCTATGCTTACCCAACGAGAAAAACCGACCGTCCATCCTTCCCGTAAGACAATCGCTTTCAAGATACGTGCTTGCAGCAGCGAGTGAATTCACCTTCGTGCTGCATCTTGCTTCAACGCAAACTAAGCAGTGAAATCAAATTGCTCAAGACGCTATCAGCACTCACCGCACTCTCTGCCCCCATCGCATATCGCTTTCAAGATAGTGGCATGCGCGTCTCGCTTCAACGCGATCTACCTATAAGCCAGACTAAGCGGTGAGAACACAGCGTGCATGAAGCTATCAGCATGCGCCGCACTGTGTCCCTATCTTAGATCGCTTTCAAGATAGGGGCCCGCGCGGCCACGCCAATGCCACCGAACGCCTGGTCACAGTTGAGAATGGTTTGACGCGGATGGATAAGGCGTTTAAGAGTGCTACCGGCTTATAATGATCGGAACATCATCAGTGCATCTGGTGCCGCCATCTGCAGTAGTTTACTTGCCTCATCAATTCACCTTGCGCCACTGTCCACAGCAGTTTGTCTCGTTGCAGCACTGTCATTTATACTGCTCGGATTAAGTTTCATAACATTGATAACGACACTGGGCTGCATGGAGATGAGCAAGTGACACAATGCTTACGCATCTTAGACAACTCACAGAGGAGTTCCTGCGTCAATTTTCTTTCATTGGGGTTTCACATCCCAAAACAAAACTGTGGCTGTGAGAGACAGCGTAGCAGAGGTCTGCATCACTTATGATACTACAAAGGGCATTGTAGGGCTGGCTTTTTTCTTTATACGAGATTTGTGTTATTTGTGCTAAGGTGACCTAATGTGTTCTGATCTGATAATGTCGTGTGCTACAGGTGTTTAGTTGTGAGAACTTCAATCCATTCTTCTAAAATTCCACCTTGGTGTGTAGGTGCAAGACAAATTTCGGCTGGACCTGACAGATGAAGAGGCAGTTCACTACATGCAGAATCTGATTGATGTCAGTGTCTCGGCCGTCATGCCAGCGCTAGTTGAGCAGATCCACAAGATTGCTCAGGTGAGAGCTAAAGGTTCAGCACACATTCTATGTTGGAACTTAAGCTGCAGACAATGCATTTTGAAACTTTTGCCATTTGCAAATTCATAAAGGACTCAAATGTCAATGCATTATATAGCATATTTCGGTGCATATAAGCCACACAAGCTGCGGAATATGGCATTTGGATATTCATAAAAGCAACCTCGCACAAAGCAAATGTCTATGAGCAGTCTTCTTTTATATGGTCAGTCTTCACTGTTTTTATTTCTGCTCTATGGTAAAGTGCATTGTGGCTTCACGGCAAAACAAAACACGCCTATATTGCAAATTTAGGCATCAGTTTAGTCCTCACAGCAACATGGAGTGCGTCACATTCAAGCTGCACCTTTTGCCACAAGCTATGGCATATGCAAAAATGCAGTAATTGTCTTGATTTTTACTTTTGTGTATTTTACAACACTATAAATGCTCGCAGTATGAGTGGTCCTTTATTCTTTTATTAGTGTTCCTCATTGGCCGTGAAGTGTAGAAATGACTCTGGTGTCAGCCAACATTGTGCACTTGTAGCCTGTTGAGTTTAATAGTGTAAATTTCTAAATATGTATGACTGTATTGAGAAGACTTTGAACAGCTGTGCTCATTTGTCTCTCCTGCATGCAGTACTGGAGAAGGTGACAAAGGCATCCTAGGCACAGACACCATCAGAAGAAGGCTACCAGACAACTGCCCCCAAGAGCTGCACATAAGCGGGGTGTGCATCGCTCAGAGAAACTGCTGCTGGCGTCCCAGCACTTCCATTGTACATATTTATTGCCACTGTACAAATAACAAAAAGAGTGATACCGGAGATGAATATACAGGCACTGATGTGGCCACCCTTCTTTCTCCTTCCGCGTGTCTGTATCATTTGGCCCAACCAAAGATAGCAGGTCTGCAGCCCGAATCGACTGATCTCGCTACACTTGGAGCATGTCCGCACCTGTCCTCCCGGCACTGATACCAGTAGCCCTTGCCGCTCTTCTGTTGCATTTAGGCTAAAGGCAACCTTTAGCAGAATGCTCAGGCTAGCTGCGGTGTGGGTTTGTCAATGTATTATTGTTGGTGGTGGGATGGAGTTATTTCGCCATAGGTGTGTCAGCCCGACTGTGTTCCTACTGTACAATTGTCCTATCCTACTGTCGATTTTTAATCTGACGCTGACGGAACATGCAAGGAGGGTTTGAATTAATGGAAATGTTTAACAACCGTGCATTTTTCAACATGCATGAATAAAAAGGTGGGTTGAATTAACTGACATTGACTGTACCTGCAAGGCTATTTGTTGATGCAGTTGGACTGCTAGTCTGTGTTTAGGTTTCACTGATTCTTCAATAAACAAATTGTTATGCAGTTTTATTCGTAGCAGTTGTTCACAGAATCGAGGATAGACAATGATATGCCTGATAGATTTTATTAGGACATACATTGGTTGGCCAGGCAGTATCGCTTAAGTTTAACATAAGTGAGTAGCTAATTGCACAGATTTTTTTCTTTTTTTGACCCTGAGGTACAGATAAAACATTAGTATTAACAAAATGGCTTGTGACACAACATATTTGGCTGGCAATCTACAGCCAGTCATTTGTTTTAAAACTAAATGGCCTTTCTGTGTGCAAGTCGCTTCCATAGTACTTCATTTTTCCAGACCCACTCACAACTGCCTGTGGCTGTGAAAGTGGCTTTCTGCTACCCAAAGCAGTGCCCATGGGCAACACGTTTTTAATAATGTGAAAACATCATTCACCATCCTATTGATTATTATTTTATTGTATAATTATTGAGTATGATACATGGTACACCTCCTCACAACAAAGTAATCAGGTGAACAAGAAAGCTTGATCATAAGCACTATTTTGATGACCGTGGAGAAGTTCAAACACAATTACGATGCGGGAAAGGCCATCCAGTACTCCATTAGCATTTGCTAGAAAAAATACTGCAGAGAGTGGATGGTTCATGGGCAGTGTGAAAAAACTTTTACTTGATTAAGCGAACTGTACAGGGTAGACCAGTATGAAAGAGGACATGTGAACAGTACTCCAGCAATAATTTCTGAACAAGTATTACTTCAGACCTCATGCTCTGATACTTGCTAGCTTTCCTGCAATAGAATTTACCCCAAAACATAAATTTCAGTACAAAAAACTAGGACAGATAATCTTGAAGCAGCAGGAGCTTGATGTGGGTTACTGTATTTTTCCGCATATAACCCGCACCCCCAATTACAACAGCCGGGAAAGAAAAAAATATATCTGCGCGTATAACCCGCGGTAATAACTGCATGCAACAACGCTCAAATCTTTGCAAAAACAGTCCTTTCACGGATACACGACTCGTCCACATCATCGTATCATCGGCCAGCAGCTCTGTTCCCCCCCCCCCCCCTTTCAGCGATGCTGATAAAGCTGGATTCACACGACAGACCCCATTGCGGACAAATCAGTCACGTGACACCCGACGCAAATCGGATCACTTCGCAGGCGCGGCTAGCATTCACGCGACTGAGGATAACAGTGCGGCCGGAGCAGCACTCGTATCAGCAACGGCGATTTGGTTATCAGCCGTATCACGAAGCGCTTCACGTGAACCGAGGGAGCGCCGCGGGAACGGGTGACGTACGAGTTCGCCAGCACCTCGTGCATTATTCTCTATATGCAAAATGTCAACATGTAAAATGGAGGGGAATGGACGACCATGATGGATGAGAGAAGGGATCTTTATCACGCAGTGGTGGGGAGTGGGTAGGCTTTCCTAGGAGATAGCGAAACTAAATGGCGGAGAACTTTGCCTCGAGGTGTGGTGTAGCCACCTGGCCGTGAAGCCACACCTCCAAGTAAAATTCGCGTATAACCCGCACCCCAACTTTACCGCCAACTTTTTAGAATTTTTGGTGCGGGTTATACGCGCGAAAATACAGTAGTTGGTGTAACTATACTTAAAGAAAAATAGCCCAAAATGGTTGAGACAAAAAAGACGTACAACGGACGGGTGGTATAGTGCCCGTCTATTATACCTGTCTTCTTTTTGTCTCATATATTTTGCACTATATTTCTTTAAGAATGATCTTGAAATCATTTGTTCCCTCTCATGCTGGCCCACTAAGTACCGTTTGGTGAGAATTTCCACTAAATGCCAACGGTGTCTCTGCTGTACTGCCTTTCCACACTTCATAAAGCTGTGTCCACCAATGATGCACTCTTTGCTCTGTTGCAAATATTGAATTGGCAATTCACTATATGCTGCAGCCATTTCAGTGTGTTTTTCCAGGATCAAGGCATGTTGGTGTGACATCTGGGCAACCCACTCGCAGGCCACTACACATTTTCCCCCGTCATCTTGTTAAAAACAAATGATAAGGCATCTCTACAAATCTCCTCCAAGTGAACAAGTCTTGAGCCAAAGAACATACAAAAATAGCTAAAATAAAAGGCCCAATGCATGCTTTTTAAGAACAGTTGATTAAAAAAATAAAAGGGGCTTGTGGACATGGCATCCTAAGGATTATACAGCAAGGAAAGAAGATGCTCATTAGGAAGTTGAATGTGACGTCCATGAGGGCAGTAGATGGTTTAATGAAATTGGCGCACTTGATTTATAAGGTTCATGGAAAGAGTGATCGAAGAAAGAGAACCATGGTGCTTCTGTCACTGGCTTGTTTGACAGTATTATCACAGGTCCGTTAAAACATTAGTGAAGAGCCAGACAACTTATGATACAAGCTGCAACTTGTGCTGTGCACATAAAAATATTTCCAGTGTGCGTGCCACTCGTCAGCAACACTGTTTCTGTACTGGTGTCTTTGCGGCACTTATTGCTTATGCAATGTGTTGTTAGTCTTGGACGTCTAAAAGTGGCAGTGCCCACCTTTCACCAGGTGTGGTCTTCACAATGATAAATAGCTTTTGAATGCACATACTTTGAATTAAGTGATAACTTAAGTTACTTAGACCTGTGTTGTTAGACCTGTGTTGGGAGGAGGGTTTATGAGAAGTTACATGCCTATAAATTTGTTCAGTTTTGCTAGCAGCATGGGGCACCCGTGTACAGTTTGTGGCCAAGCTTACTGTAGGGCTTTCTTTCTTTACTTAAATATCATGTGGCACGATGACATTAAAGTCCACTCTTAAGTACCAAAGATGTGCAGTAGTGCTGCATCAGTCCTAAATGCAACAATAACCACAAGCAGGATACTTGAAAAAAAGAAGAAGGCGCTAGCTTCTCGTGGCTACTTGTCTCAGGCTGTGTCGTACCATCCTTCTTCGTCAGTATCAGTATTCTTCTTCCTCGTCTTAGTCAGGTGTTGCTAAAATGAAATTCACAAACATATAACAGTGCAAAGACAATGCAAAAGCAGTTGTCATCAGTCATAATAATAATAAAAACTTAGAGGATGCATAAGCTTCGCCTTTAAGAGTGAAATGCGATAGCATTCAAAGATCCCTGGCTGCTTATCAGGCTTCCCGGCAACTCCAGCTTTTTTGTCCAACTTCGCCTCCGCGTGCGGCTGCCGAGGAGGCGAGCGCCATCTCGATGGTATTTTTGCAAGGAAGAAACCGCGGCGCGCCGCTGTATGAATTGTACAAATGCTGGAAAAGGGGTTTGTGTTTGAGTTTCCGCGTAAGAGGATTATGTTTTCTCGTATATTCAAATTGCAATCTGACGCTATCACATCTATAGGTTGTGGTTCAGTCGTACTTCATGATTTTTCGGACAAATTTTACTTCGAGAAATTCAATTTCATTCACTAACGCCTTGAGCCACACGGAGGGCCTGCACAGTCAGGGTGGTTCAGGCTGATTTTCTGAGCCAACCACACCTGCGCGCCCGCGCCGACGCTGGATTTTCTGCGACACGGGGCCCTTAACGCTCTCACGTTAATAAAGTGGTTCTGTATTCAATATCCAAATTGTGCACTAATGTCTAAGCACAATAGCCTGGTTGCTCCATGCTCGCGAGTGCATTGCCCCCCCCCCCCCCCCCCCCCCCCCACTTTAATCTGGGCACCCCATAACACCTAGAACAGACCTAACTTCGCAACAACTATCATGCCTTTGCTGCCATAAATGATGTCAGTAGTAGTGTTCAAATATAATCTGGAGTCCTAGTGGACTGATCCTAGTTTTTTGCTTCATTACCCCCTCCCTCACTTTTTTCTTTACTGTGATCTTCTGATGAATACACAGGAAGGAAGTGACCATAAACACCATAACAGAAGCAAGACTGAGAAGTCGTACTCCCAAAAAAATCTGCTGGTGAAATGCACTACAGCTCGCCTCAGCCTTCTTATCAAGCCTGCCTTGGACCCAAAAGTACAAAAGTAGAGAGGCAAGGACTGCAGGCATCATGGCGTTAACAGGGAAGGTATGCATTCGCTCTGAATGCAGTTTAAGTCTGTTTATTCCTGCTGCTCTCTTGTTGTACTTTTTGTCTCAAGGCAACCTTGGTGAGCGGGATGGTGAGGCCAGTTACACTGTTTTTTCAGTGGAATAACTTATGGATGCTCTGTTGCAGATGCTGTGGGATGCTTCTAAAGGCTAATTTTATTGTGCTGTAATGGAATGAAACTTCGAAAGGAAAATACATTCTATAGCCGGGCAAATAATCTTATCAAACCTAGTCAGTCCATCATGCAATGGGTACAATGGCGTCCTCTCGGCTGTGCACCCAACTCCATATCTTCTCTTAGCACCCCCTGCCACTTTGTAGCATAATCTAAATCAGTCTAAAAATTAAATTATATTCTGAGGTTTTATGTGACAAAACCATGACCTGATTATAATGCATGCTGTAGCAGGGGACTCCAGATTAAATTTGGACACCTGAGGTTCTTTATTGTGCACCTAAATTTAAGCACACAAGCGTTTTCCACATTTTGCCCCTAGCAAAATGCGGCCACTACGGCCCAGATTAAAACAGTCGCCTCAAGCTCATCAGCGGAATGCCATTAACACTGGTCTACTGTGGTGGGGCTCGTAAGTCAATCTGTCACAATAAAATTTTGTAGAGGAAATGAGACTATAAAACTACAGTAGTCATTCAGTCTACTGAACTGCTACTAACGTCATCTTTTGTGGCAGCAGTGAAAGTGAAACTGACTGCTAAATCTGTTTACTGGTCATGTGCATCATGTCATGTGTCAATGTGCACTGTGATCCACTGTTAAAGGCAACGCTTTAATATGTGGCTCTTGCTTAGCTGGCATTTTAGCTTCAAGTGCTAGCTGAAGCTATGTCAATGTACTGTACAGATGTGTAGAAAGTTGTCCGTGCCACTAATCACTCCACAGCTCCATAGCCGGCTGATTGTACATCTGCCAGAGGGACAAATTTGCTTGTGCCCTGCAGTCATCTGTTCCCTTTAACAGTGGACTGCAGTGCACACTCCATGCTTGCCCGTTATATCTGTACCAGCACTTCATGGAGGTAGAAGTTCGAACATGCTAGCTCCTGGATGCGCATAATGCAAAAAATGTTTGCCTCCGTACGGACTCCACCAGCAGTGCCAAACAAACACTGCGAAGTGCCGCTTATTTACCAGTTTATTGACTCTGTTGTTGACATTCTGCACAAAGAGCTCAGTGAGGCAAAAAGTTCCCTATCCATAATTTTCACTTTTACCGTTACACCAGGCAATAACTTGCAACTAATTTTAACAAGTACCTGGACCAAGAATAAAACACACTTGTATATGCTACATTGTATGTGCAGGGTCACTTCCTTAGCTTATACAATCTGAGGAAGTGACAATACTGAAATTCTATGTTGCATCACCAACCTTGTCAATCTTGGCCACCATGACATCAATTTCAGCACTGATGCTTTCCAGCTCTTTGTTCCCTTTGGCAACTTGTGCTTCTAATGAATTAGTTTTCTCTTCACATTCCTTCAGTGTGGCAGTCAGGTCTTTTAGGCACCTCTCGTATGGTTGCCGTAAATGATCTTGAACGTCCTCATCTGGATTTCCAGACGGCCGCCTTGTCAGAAAAGGGAAGCAGTGGAAACATTCACGGGTAAAAAAACTTTGTGCAGGAGCCATTGACAATGAATGTCAATGTAAGCTAATAGCCGAACGCTTCTAGAAAGCTATTCACTTTATTAAAGGAATGATGTGCTTGGCATTGTGTACTTGTTGCAGTGAGGCTATTTACGTAGCGTTTGTTGTTCAAGGTGGGGTGATGAAATTAGGAAATTAGCAGGTGGAAATTTGAATCAGCTAGTACAAGACGGGGGTAATTGGAGATCGCAGGAAGAGACCTTTGTCCTGCAGTTGACATAAAAATAGGCTGATGATGATGTTCAATTATGTATTAAGGCGAAAGCCTTATATGTCTCATGGTGAGGTCTCCGTTTCAAAGTCGTTTCAAAACCGCGTCGTTGACATGAAATGGTCCTCTTAGGATAAGAGGCGATAATGCACATAAAACCGCGATTAAGGGTGGAAGAATGATTAGGCAAGTGAACTGAAGTGATAATGGGTATACAGAGAGGTGACTTAAAAGTGAATTGATAGTGAATTAAAGGGGTTTAGTGGGTGATAGGAGTCAAACGAAAGGTAATGATGCGATAGAGTGAGCTAAGCTAATGAATAGTGAATGAAGGTGGATCAAGTGGTGATAGGGTGAATCAAGAGTGATGAAAATTGGAAATTTGGAGTAATAGAGCAAACCAAGTATGATGGAAGTAAAACCAAAATGATAGAGTGAATGAAGGTGAACCAAGCAGTGATAGGGTGAATCAAGAGTGAATCAAGTGTGAATTAAGAGTGAATCAATGAGTTATAGAGGTGGGCAGTGACTTGCAAAAAAAATATGAGATTTGAGGGTCCAAGTGAGAGTGACTCATCAAAAAAAAAAAAAGTACAGAGTCACAGTTCAAGTTTGGTGAATCATAAGAAGGGTGACTTGCAAAAACGACTGTAAATTGTGGTTTTATAGTGATGATGACTCAGCAAAAAAAGTGGTTGTGTCATTGAGTTAGCGGCGCTCGGACTTTCGCTTTCAAGTCGTCTTAGTTGTAGTATAAGGGACCACTAGTAATTTTTCCATAGAGAACAGGCATACACACTTCACAGAAGTGAAGTTAACCAGCGCATCTGCAGCAGTAGCATAGGTGGCTATACATATTATCTGATTTGCCACATGCGTATTGTCTCCAATGGCACAAGTATCGGTGTGGAAGGCGACTGCCATCCTTCTCTCCCTCAGCCACCACAGTGAAGAGAGTTCGGCGGGAGAAGAAGGCTGTCCTTTCCGTGTGCTCCACCACAGCATTTAAACCTTCAGATGCCACAAAGCTGCCTTTACTCTCCTGCTCTAGGCTGTACATGCAAGAGAGAGAAAGAAAAGGTGCGACATCAATTTTGCCAGCCTATCAGTGCCTAAAACTCAGTCTTGCATGAAGTACCTATATTTGGCACCTAAAATGCGCTTTTTTAGTAGCAAGGAAACTTGGGCTAGGTGTTGAATGTTCATACTTGACAAAACAGCACTATAACCAATGAAATGTGTGTATATATACCTTTCTTCATTTGTTTCAGCGCTTGATGAAGTCATTGTAGCACAAATGAAAACGAACATAAAGAACACAAGACTGGACACCACTTCGGTCTTGTGTTGCTTGCATTTTTTTTTTAATTAGCACTACACTGGCTTAATCAAGTATCAACGAGCTAGCCCAAAAACAAGTTATCCAAAGTTTTACCTCTGTTTTGTGAAGTATGTATGCTTCTCCATACCAATACATCCAACCTATTGCTGGGTTAGTTGGTGAAACATAGCTATTAGAACATAGCGCTCATTCTGTCTATACTTCATTTGTGTATGTAATTTGTGCCGCTCTTCTAATATCTAATCAAACTACTTACTACAATGCTAAATGGCTGTGCTGATTTCACCACATGGGAGATGTCATTCATGCATGTTTCTGTTATAAATGGCCAAAGAACACAGTGTTTGGCGCTAGTGTGTTTTGTTCATTAGGGGAATCATAGAGTGGAGCAATTTTCAAGTAGAGGGAGAACAAGATATATGTAAAGACAGGCACGATGCTGTTGCTGGCCATAGTGGTTGTGACAATGTTGAGCCAGAAAAGGCAGGCAAAGAGTGATGCAGTTGACATGGTCTGAGAATGACCAGCATCCACAGAGCTCAGCAGCAATGACAACAAAGCCCATCCACCATTCTCTTGTGGAAGAAACAGGCGGTGGCAAGGCTGATGTAAGCCAAAAGTTGTCAGACGAACTGAGTTGCGTGCAAATCCACCAGACTTGGCATCGATCTTCCGAAGGCACATCCGTATGTTTGCTGATGAGTGAGTAATTTATCGAATTGTCAATAACACATCTGACCAAACAGCTCTTCAAACTGACCTAACCAATAAACAAGACTGGTGTGATGCTGATGACTCTTAATCCTAACAAATGCAAACTTGTGTCATTTAGTCGCACTGTTAACCTCCTCCATTTTCCTCACACAATTCATAACGTCCAGGTGGATGCCGTACAGTCATTTAAGTATCTTGGTGTCATGCTATTAAATGACCTCGCTTGGAACTCCCACATTACTAACATTGTATAGTCGGCTAACAAAACACTGGGATTCTTAAAACGCCATTTACGTATGGCTCTGAAACACGTGAAGCTACTTGCCTAGAAAATGCTTATCAGACCAAAACTAGAATATGCATCATCCATCTGAAACCTGTATCAAGACTACTTTAAAAAACTGGCCACCATCCCGCCCTGCGAACATGAATGTCCAGCGAAGCTGTATCAAACACCACACATGGTCGAGCATTGTATTCACGCTGTTCTTCTGGTGTTTTTAATTTCCGTTGTCTACCCATGGCAGTCTTAGAATGAACTCAATGAGTTGCTAGATGGGTCTCCCTTTTATATATGAGAGCGTGGTGACGTCACTAAGTATATATATGCTGTATGCCTGATTGCAAAGAAAGATATGCCGTTTGCCTTCAATTGATAACCCGGTGTTTTGTGTTTACACCACGAAATTTTCCGACCAACGAGAGGTATACAGCTTCACTGTAAAACGACTTCGAATAACTTCAAAACCATACAGTCAGGTTCATTCATGCTACCTATATTCTTACGACACCAGTGTATCATCTTTGAAAGCTGAAAGAAACTTATGCGTTCTTTCTTATTGTCGTCATATTGCCAGCCTCTGTCTTTTCGTTAAGTTTTTCTACAGCTCACTGAACTTATCCCTTCTTTCTTATTGTCATCAAATTGCCAACTTCTTTTCAAGTTTTTCTACAGCTCACTGCACCAGGCACCTTACATCATCATACAAACATTATGGCACACCCGCCACCCACTTCAAGTTTAGCCCACGTTCCTGGACTACTACTTTTTAGCCTCATTTTCTTCCCCGGGCAGCATCAGACTAGAACGGCCTTCCTCACCAAGTTGTATCTATAAATTGTCCATCGATGTTCTTGCAAAGGCTAACAGAACTTGTGTTTCAATAAAACAACAACATGTAACCCGACCCCTTATGTAACACCCCTAACTGTAACATAGCAGTGACGCTACACACGGATGGTCGGTTATAAGGGTTTACAGTGTTCCCTAAAATACCCTTGCAGAACAAACAAAACATACGTAAGACGGCAAACTTGCTACACTCGAGCGAGAAAGAGAAACGACTATCCAAACGACGAGATGGCAAAAACAGTTCGCACAAGCGACGAGCAACTAAAACAAAAGCAAGAGACATCAGCAAGCAGAAGTTAGGTGCAATTAGAACATAAAATGGAGGAAAGACTAACTGGAAGTATCAAATACGTACAATCATGCAAGACATCCAACGCTACGGAAGCAGCCGGGATCGCTTTCGTTTGACGGCGCTAGTTCTCAATGGGTGCATGCTATGAGTCGGCATGTAAGACACAGCCACCAACAATGAGAGAAACACTAGTTTAATTTTTCTTACCACACAGGTGTCCCTTTGTATTTTTCTTGCTCTTCGATCAGGTGGCTCAGACTTCTGAACTTCTCGTCCAGTCTTAGGTCGTCGATAATGACTCTGCACTCCGCGCTCATGTGCGACAAAAGCTGATCTGCGAGGCTGTTAATGCACTTCTCCAACGAACTCTTCTTGATGCCATACTTTTGAACTTCAAGCGCGTTCAAGCACTGCTGCCTGAAACAAACCAACAGTGTTACACGATGGTTACGCATGCATACGCGTGGTTGTTCATCACCTGAACTTTTCGCACAGGTCTTTGGAAGCTTTGTCTACAGCACGTAGAGATTTTTCAGTACGGTTGCAGTACTGTCCATCCATAATTTTTCCGTTCTTGTTTTGCAGTTCACTCAGTTCCCTCGGTCCATTCTACAACGCCACGAACTTTACCACTTCACCTTCTATTTGCGGTTCGCGCGAAAACAGCAGCCATCAGTCGGCTGCGATTGCGGCGACCGTTGCCTTTGGCTAGAACAGTGCAACCGTGCAACTGTCCACGGCTTGGGTAAAAACGTAATTATAGATTATTGTGTTAAAGTTCACAGTTATGAAAAAAAAGAAAGAAAAATTAGACAACCAATTGCGTTTTATTATTTGATATCGTACCTAGATTAGCCAAGTCAAAACAAGTAGGGTTCGGTCGCAACCGGCGAACAGCGTCTGTTGTGAAAAGATGTGCGGTGTGGAACACGCGAAACTCGGTTGGTTTAGTGCTGTTTTGATTCTGTGTTGTCGAAGCAGTCATGATCTGAAATAATCTGCTAGCGAATGCGTGTTTATTGCCGTTTCGTAGAGTTACATCTGAATTGTCCGGCGAAATGCGTGAGTGCAGCCGACGAACTCGGTGTACTTGCTGTCAAGGGGGTAGCTATTCAACACTTTCGATTTAGGGTATCTGTGAGAATTTTAACTCGCATCTTCTGAATGAGCCTCAAGTTCGCTCATCAGTTTCGTTGAGTACGCGTTGCTCTGAGCTTCAGCCGGGACCTCTTCGTGGCCGTAAATGATGCGCCATAGGTGGTGCCGTATGTTTCTCGGTCTCATATGCGTAAACTTTTTCTCGGTGTTTATTATGTGGATATATCTCGACAGCAAGTGCCCGTGCTACGAGACATCCCGTGAAGGCGGCGACGTCAGAGCCTCCGGGGAGGCGGCCCGGCAACATCAGCGCTCGTTCGCCGTGCCTCAGGGCGATCACGACTACAGTGCCGGAGGAGCTATGAAGATGCGCAACGCGGCCCCTCTCGACGACATCTACGACCTGCCGAACTCCCTCGTTACTCTCGTGCTGCGCGAGTTCGAATTCTATGAGCACGACCTAGTGGAGACCGTTCGCTCTTTTCACACGGTGTTTCCGCGCATGCCGATCGTGCTGTTTGCAGACGACGTGCCGTATCCGCCTCTGAGGTTTCCCCGAGAGGAATTCGGCCCGAACATCACTGTCGTCCCACTCGCCAGGGATCCGGGCCGCCACGCCAACGCTACGCGCTTGGAAAACTACGTTAAGACGGACCTGGTGTTGTTCGTGCCCGATTCCGTGCGCATGACGCAGCCGGCCATCGTCACCACCATGATCAAGCGCATCTTTAAGAACCCGCGCCAGATGGTGGCCGTTCGAATTGCGGGAGAGATGCGACGCTGCCTGAACCTAGACGTCAACTTGCGCGAGTGGACGCTGGTGTACCGCAAGGCGTCGCGCACGGCCGAGTCTCATTGCGATGCGTTTGGAGGCCGGCACTTGCTCATGGTCAAGTCCGAACTGGTGCTGTCGCTCAGCGAGCCGCTGGTGCGTCCGTTCCCCGAGGCGCTGTACGTACAGACAGCGCTCAGACACGTGAAGGTAATTGATATGTTTACGTTGCTTTCATTTGTTGAGTAAGGCCGGTCGCCAAAAGTGAAACAAGACGTATAAACTGCTGGTGATCAGTTGCATTTCCTGCTTATTTCCCACACTGTCATTAAGGTATTAGTATTGTTTAGGCTGCATTACTGCAAGCTCTTACAGTCGCATCACCTTACTGCCGCTTACTGCGTGCTAGAACAATTGTGATTTTGTTTTTCGTATTCTACATTTTAAAGCAGTAAGCAGCTGCCACTCATTTCTTTCGCTCTTTTATTATACCTTTAGGTGGGCTCATTTGTATATTGTTTCCACACAGATTGAAATCGTCGACAGCCTGGTTGCCCAGAATGGCCGCACACTGTTCACAACAGAGCACAATCGGGAGAAACTGCGTGCAGCCACTACAAGTCGTCGGTCGCAGCTCTACACCAACTTTGGCGTGAAAAAAGTCCACCAGCCCGGTGGGGAAGTCACGTGGCACGGCTGCAAGCGGGAAACCTCTCGTTGCTTTGGCACTGTGGTGGATGAGACACCAGATTACCTGTACAAAGGGCGCTGGACACCACCGTGTTGCCTGGAAAACTTGCGTCGCACAGCCAGACACGTGTTTGCCATACTGGAAAGGTGCAAGACCCGTTACTGGCTAGAAGGTGGTAGCCTCCTTGGTGCTGCCAGAAATCACGACATCATTCCATGGGACTACGACATTGACATTGGTGTGTATAGCGACGATGTGCAGCGCTGTGAGTGGCTGCGGAACTCTCAAAAAGGTTCTGTGATTGATGCTGACGGCTACGTGTGGGAGAAGGCTACGGAGGGAGACTTTGTTCGCGTTCAGTACAGCACTACCAATCGAGTGCATGTGGACATCTTTCCCTTTTACTCCCGAAATGGTGTCATGACTAAAGACACGTGGTTCAAGAGCCATCCACAAGACAGGGAGTTCCCAGAGCATTTTCTGAAGCCTCTATCTAGCATCCTCTTTGTAGGAGTGTTTGCATCAGCACCCAACAATATCACTCAGTTTCTGGAGTTGAAGTTTGGGAAAGGTGTTGTAGGAAAGCCCCAGTATCCAAACCCAGCCTTGTTGGCCTATCCGAAAAGCACTGGTGCTTAGCACTGGACTAGAGCAATTAGTATGTGAATTTAAAACATGGTGATAATAGTTTCGATAGCAGTTTATTGCAGGGTTTCTGCCTAATCATCATGGAGCATAACATTGTGCATTAGTAATTTTTTTGTCCTCTTGGATTTTTGTAGGCTTCAGCAAACTCGGTGCAGTGCTTAACCTCCATAGGTGCAATGACTGAATATTAAGCATATTATCAATCTCTGATTTACTTATGCCTAGCTCACTAGTCAGCAGAATTTGTTTGTTGAACCTTTAGAATGTTTTGTAAATCTGCAACCACTGTAGAGGGAACCTTTTAAAACAGAAAATACAAATTCGAAAGGTAAAAGCTGTGACAGTGTGTTCTCATTGCTGTCATACCTATCATATATATCACCAGGCCGAAAATTTTATTTTGTTTCAAGAGAAATTGGCACTCACTGACCATGTGTAAAAATAATATCATGTTTCGAAGTCACAGCTTTGTTTTTCATTTGCTGCGTCCATGGCAATTACACAATCCTTTATGGCTTGGCATATGCTCCTGTTTGAGATACAGTTGAAATTTATTATACTGAAGTCTGATCTATATGAAAATACTTTCGTCATATCTGATATTTGTTACATGCTGATATTGGTGATAAACAATTTAGATTTCCTTTGTTATATCCAGTAATTTGGTATATGTTTTCGTTACATCAAGGCTTGACTCTATATGTTTCTGAAGTTGTGCTTTGTTTATGCCCAGTTTGTTTGTATGGTATGGTGCAACTACTACCCAGTATCCAGATAGATGATTATGCAGGCAGAGAGTCATCCTATTGGGGGTGCGGGAGGCGGGGGGTGGGGTGGGGGTTAATTGCCACATGCCATACCCCCTACCCCTCTTGTCTCTTTAGTCGCTGTCTCTTTAGTCGTTTTGTGCAGTGTGAATACAGGAAGACTTTACTTGAGTTAACTCCAATGGTTAGAAGGTACTCAAAAAAGCAGCTTGCCCACCTGAAAGCTCATCCAAGTGAAACATGAATTCGTACACTGTCTAACTGCACTGGGACATTGCACCTATTTGCCAATCTGAATAGGTCATTCAATTGATGTTAAAGCAAGTGATATTTCATAATGGTATTTGACTGGGGTGGTTCGGCCAGGTACTACGCTCACTGGCTGTGTGACCAAAATGTGTTTTTGGGACCCCTTTATTGCGGGTGAAAATAGCAGGCAAGACTATCTTACTGCATCATGTAGCAACTCACAAGCCATTTTCGCCTATCACTGCATGATTGTGTTCAGATCTATGGGTTTAGGCAGTTTATTGCAAAGCTTTGTCAGATACTGCATAATTGTGTTCAGAGCTATGGGTTTAGGCAGTTTATTGCAAAGCTTTGTCAGACACTGCATGATTGTGTTCAGAGCTATGGGTTTAGGCAGTTTATTGCAAAGCTTTGTCAGACAAGGCTCATTAGTTTAAGAGACTGAATACTTTTTATAGCGAACATTTACCTCAAGTTTCGCATTTCCATGATCAGTGCTGGAACCAGGATTAAATTCGAGGGAATTTTTTCCAGCCTGCTCATAGCCTGTTCCACTTTCTTGAGAGAGTGTTGTAAAATTTTAGGAGAAGCTATGACACTGAAACAAACTTCGTGGCTATGCCTGCTACCATGATCATGTACAGAAAACTTAAGTGCTGAGAGTTACATGTTTTCAGGCACGGCATTGTGACTAGACTAGTACATAAAACAGCTTTAATATTTTATTTATTGCATGATGTCAAAGGAGTACTGACATAGGATTTCTTACATGTCATTTCTTCTTTTCTTTTTTTTCCTTAGCTGACGGTTCAAATTCTCTAAACTTTAGTAAAAAAATACTGACCGGCATCAGAGTGCTCTAATTTAATACAATGCTTGTTTCTATGAAGCAGTTTCAGTTTTGGTGCCGAGGAGATGGATGTGTCATAATATCATGATACACCGGCTCGCTCCGTTCCGATAATCGCTGCAGCTGCAAAATGTGAGCACAGCCTGAAGCAACACACGCAGCACTCTTTTCTTTATATCAGCAACACCATCATATCTAGCCTTATTGATACACAACATCAGCAAATGTTGCTCTTTGTCACGACGTCATGGTAATGTAAGGTCTGGCATTTCAAGACAACTTAAGCATCAAATTAAAATATGCCTTCAACCTTCATACTTGCTAAATGTGGTCATTTTGTACAAGAGAAATGTGTGGCTGAGTATTTACAACTTTGAAAATATGTCAGTACTCCTATAAGCTTTCATATATTTATCTGCTGAAGGGAAATGTGAAGCTGGTATGGTGTTCACAATATTCTGTGAAAAGAAATTGCATAGACAGAACACAAAAAGCACAAAAGTAAGGGTAACCCAGAAAAATGTCTAGAATTTATTGATGCTTCAACTGGAGCAGCAAAGAACAACCACCACGAGGCATGTTTTAATGGGTGATACAGTAACCCAAGTTTTGTCTAGATAGGCTCTTAGTCACATTTCATTAGTAAGGTAGATGATGACTCGTTTGCAGAATTTTATTCAGTCTATAGATGTCAGTTGGGTAAGCTATTCCAATTGTTTATAGCATCCGGAAAAAAATTACCTTTGGCTTATTAGACGTGTGGCTTCAGATGCGCGTTATAGAATGACTGTGACTGATACGCAAACGTGTCCTTAATGGTTGTTTTAGTAGTGCGTTCCGAGATGGTTTGGTTGTAATAGAAGGCATGTAAAAAGCAGTCATGAGATGATGCGGCGTGAGGTGAGTGTCGGTTGTTTTAGTGATAATTTTAATAGTGTGATACTGGTATCCTTTTCATGGTTTGATGTTATAAAATGTACAGTACGGTTCTGAATTATTTTTTAGTCAGTGGTGAGGTAAGACTGTTATGGATGCCAGACAGATGTTGAATACTCCAATTTCGGTCGAATGAACATTGTGTGGGCTAGTTTTTCCTACTTCTGGAGATGCATTTTTCAGATTGCGTCTTAGATAGCCACGTGTGCGTGAGGCATTTGAGTAGATGGATTCTGTGTGGGACGTCCATGATAAAGATGGGATCATGTGCAAGCCAAGGTATTCGTACGATTCTGCACAGTTGATGGGAACTGAGTTGGTGTAATAATTGTTCTGGCTAATTGACGTTTTTGATTGAGTCTATTTGAGTTCACATATGTTGCTGTTGCACTTGTTGACCCATGGATTCCTGGAATATTCCGTGTCTTTAAATGTTTCGTTTCTTTTTTTCTTTTCATAAAGTGTTACAAGTAAAGCTTTCTAACTTCCAACATAGCAGCATCTCTATTTTTTTTTTTTTTTTAAGAAACATTTTCTTTTCTGTGTTCTATCAGCCATCAGTTATGTTATTTACATTAATCAGATGGTATTTGCCCTATTTAGGTGAGCAGTACCACACAGTACTATTTATATTTCCTCTTATTGGAATGCTACCTGAGTTTTCAGTTTGTTTTATACTACTAAACTACTGTTGTGTCTTGCTGTGTCTTGGCATTTGCTGTTTACTTAGTGCAATTTCTAGCATTATAAATTTTTAGGGAAACATTTTTGCGCTATCTTTATATTTGATAAGGTTCAAAATTTGTGCCCTATAATATGGGCTTGAGGTCATAGTTATTTTACCTGAACTGAAAGTGAATTTCTGAGCAGTGCTTATTATTACACTTTAACATCACTTCTGTTCCATGTCTTTGATTTGTTTTTACATTGCAGATGCACTCTGTGCTCACTGCGCAGCTGTATTTTTGTTGGAGTATTTGTATGTGTATGTGCCATTTTTAAACTTTAATGATGTTGAAGCATTTAAGTTCAATTGCAGTGCCAAGTGTGCCCCTGTGTGAACTCTTGATGCAAGACTTGTGGATTATTTTCTATTAATAACTCAGTAATTCATGTCTGTCAATTTTCTAGTCGTTTTGTACAATGCTTTTACATAAGAAAAAAAAAAAGAAATATATTTAGCGGCCTCTGTCAACTCTGTATGGTTGGTGTTGTCATTTTACTCACTGCAGTGGCTATGGCATTCTGCTGCTAAACACAAGGTTACGGGTTCCATTCTTAGTAGCGTTTGTCCGCACTCTGATATAGAAGAATGCAAAAGTACTCGCTTGCTGAGATAGTAGTGCTCGTTAAAAAACATCTTGGTCCCAAATAAACCCGAAGCACCCACTAAAATGTCTCTCATAGCCAGACCTCCACTTTGGGCTGTAAAACCTCTGAAGTTATGTTTACTATTACCGATACCGCTATTTTCTACCGTTAAAGGGGAGGTACGATAAGGGGGAGACACAATAAGATTCTTAATCTTTCCAGTTTATACTTAATGTTCTGTCATTTCTTTTCTCATCGTGCATGTTGAATAGGCTGTGATGCAGTTTATTAGAACAAAATAAAGTAGGACATATCTGTGCACATTTTTTTTTTCTATGCACTTGAAAAATGCCATTCACCTCTCGGTGCTACATGCCTACACATGACAAAAACCCAAGCTACATTACTTGATGTTCTGTTGTGCCCTGCCTTTTAAGGACGTATAAGATATACAATATGAGAGAAATGTAGCATGTTTGTGTGTTTAACTATGAGATTTTACATTGAGTTTGACAGTATCGTTTGTTTTGTAGAAGCAGACCTGTACAACTTTATAAAAATTAAAAATAAAACTGAATGTCAAAGCTTTGGAG
The DNA here is from genome assembly GCF_013339745.2 of Dermacentor silvarum. NCBI lineage: Eukaryota > Metazoa > Arthropoda > Arachnida > Ixodida > Ixodidae > Dermacentor > Dermacentor silvarum. The sequence goes on along the minus strand of NC_051155.1, from coordinate 217,127,707 downwards.
AAGAAAATTGGTATAACAAAAAGAAATAAAGGAAAAACAAACCCGAGCAATATGATAACAGCATTAAACGGATTTGTTGCTTGGCAATTTGGTGCAGCTTACTGTACATTCATTTTAATGGTGAAGAACAGACACCACACAGGAAACATGACACACAGGTGCTTGTGTGTCTCATGTTTCCTGTATGGTGTCTGTTCTTTGTGCCATTAAAAAGAATGTATAGCATGTACAATGATAATTGCATTTGTCTTAAAATAATATAATTCAAGTCAGATGCAGCAAAAGGCATCACCAGCCACATACAATGTTTAGGGAAAAATACAAACAGTAGCTGGCAAAAAAAAAAAGGAAGAGTAGTCTGTGATTGATACAATATCATCAAGAAAGGAGAAGGTTCATGTGTAGTATGTGGCACAAATGAAAAATCAGCGCAGCTTCGCTGACTTAACGTCGTGAAGACTGATGAAACAGCGGAGCTGGTGGCTTCAACTTGGCTTTTACTTCCCGATGAGTCTCTTCGTACCGCTGCCGTAACACTGCTTCCCTCACTCGTAACTCGGGGTCTTCGGATCTTCGCCGTCGCTTAGCCTCGGCTTCCCTTGCTCGGAACTCTGGGTCGCATAGGCGCCGACTACGGGGGGGCTCCGGGGCTCTCCCCCCCCCCTCCCCTCTCCTAAAATGTCAGCACCAGAGTACTGTTACCCAAACCGTTTATGGTTTCTTTTGAGTTGCCTCTACATTTGCCCTTAAAATGTGATAGTGGCTAAAAGCTCACTGCATCATCGTTGATGCAGACGTGCGCAGCTTTTATTCATAATTTCGCTTTATTTCTGAAAGTCATGGCAATAGGAAAACAAGCGCATTAGAAGCACCAACAGCGGCTCCCTCATCCGTATTTTTTCACTTCAACATGTTATTTTTATTTCCACTGTGAACACCATACACAGACACATTATATTTCAATGTGTACACAGGACAAAATTTATGATATTTTGAAAGAGAAAAACGTAGCCAACTAACAATTATTTCTAATGATATGGATAGTCTATGTCTAGAGAATCAATATGTTGCTGTATGTTCAACTCGCTACAAATTGCTTTGCACACTTTTTTGACACTGAAAAAGGTCTGCAGACTTCAGTGATGCCTTCGGCAGAGTCTTTTATCAACGGTGTATGAAAGACACATGAATGATATGTGTCTCAGCATTGCTTCTCTTTCCAGTAGGTAATGCTAATGACTTACAATAATTTACAACATTTATTGGGGATGGAAACATTGCAGCATGCATGCAGAGGCCATAAATATATATAATTAACTTAGTAACCGAAGTGAGGCTGAGCCGGATTCACACGAAATCAGAATCGATAGCAGTCATGCACAGCAGAGCTTCTACTAGGACTCAGAAAAAAAAAAAAGAGGCTGCAGTTTGCCGGAAAGGTGAAGCTGTATTAATGATAGCGAAGCATAAGACAATTACACGAAAAAGATTCTTCCCGTATAAATCTGTGTAAGAGCTGCACCCCCAACTTAAAAGCGAATATTTTTTTAAAATCCAACCGAGAAGCAATCGCGTTCAGCGCGATTGCATTGGTGGATGCTCGTGTGCATCCACCTTTGAGGGGCAAATGCCGCTGCCTTCTAAAGTTGTACACAACGAGAGGAGGCGATCGCGGAGGTTTACAGCGGATTTCATACTCATAGTTGGAAAAATTTGATAAAATGGCCCGGTTCCTTGTAAGGCTCCTCAAAATTGTGGCAAAAAAGTGCGGCCCTCACACGAGTCTGTACTTTGGTTATATAGCCTATATGAATTGTAGTAACATATACTCACTGATTAAAATAACGAACATCATGCAATGCACGGACCATGTAAACCTGTAAATATCCCGCTGGATGACCACGAGCAGTCGCTATCACAACACTGGCATTATGATGAACGCCGGCAGCGGGGGCGAACGGTTCATACAGCCATGCGATTCACCGTGACTCCAAAAATTAGATTCATCATCATCATCTGCATATTTTTATGTCCACTACAGGACGGCTTCTGTCAGCGATCTCCAAATTACCCCTGTCTCTTAACTTAGGCTATGCGATCTGCAACACTTGGGGCGTGGAAAAACAGTCTAAGAAGGAAGACAGCACGCATGAAGTTCGCAGCCATCCGTGCTCACTCTTGATCATTGCACCCCCCAATGATCACCAACAATTGGATACGGCACGCGGGCTGTGCAAACGTAAACCGCGCACAGTCATTCGCAGTTTCGGCAGGGCTAGATGAAAAGACGCGTGCTCTCCTCCCCACGCACGCATTTGGTCACGTGACCTCTGACTAACCCGAATATTGAGCGTGTGGGAAGATAATGTCCATCAAGCCGCCATCCTTTTCGGCTCAGTGTTAGGGGCTTTTTCTCGCACCCACAGTGTATGGGTCGCTCACTCATATCACGTTTGGACTTTATATGGGTTATCACGACGACAGCGAAAATTTTCCTGGGGTGTCAATACAATTGCTGTCGCAATAAAAGGAGAAATAGAAAACAGGTGTCGAGCTCGCTTCTACTGCGGATGTGGACGTTGCAATGTGCACCTGCTACAAACATAGCATGAGCACCGATGACAAACCCAATAGTGGGCACCTCGCTTATCGGTACTTCGCCAGAACCCGTCTGACGCTGAAAAAGAAGCGTATTTTCCACCGTATAAGCACCAGCGGAAACATAACACTAGGCGCGCGGGGAGACAGCGCACGTGAAGGGACCAGCCATCTCGGATGGCCCAAGCTTGAACTCGGCGCAGATTAACTCCAAAATGAAGCACGTGACCCACATATGTATGGCAGACGCAGGAAAAGTAGAAGTTGAGGACCCGTGTGTTCTAGCCGCTAGGCGAAGGAAGACTCCACGCCGCTATCAAGAAGGTTCCTCAGCTCACGTGTTTCCATCAGTGAGTGACATGTACCACCAGACGTTCTATGAAGTACTTGACACAGTGCTGTCTTCATTAAACAGGTATCCACCTGATATGTGGCAGCATAAGTCCCACATTGAGCAGCTTACCATAGGGAAAGAAGACGAAGCATATATAACATAGTTCTACGGTGACGACCTTGAACCAGGCGTAATAGTTCAGCGGAAATCCGCTAGGTGGAGATAAGTAATTAAAGAGAAACTGAGACATCCACCCAAATGTAGCAATTTGCTACTATGGAAACCCAACCGGGTTCCTCGAAAGAAAGCCTCGCAGTTGAAGAAACCAGGACGAATTTTTCTTCAACTGCGAGGCTTTCTTTCGAGGAACCCGGTTGGGTTTCCATAGTAGCGAAATGCTACATTTGGGAGGATGTCTCAGTTTCTCTTTAACGACCTTGAACCAGTACGCATGATTTTGCACAGAGATATGCTGATTGACATTTTAAGCCAGCAAAGGTCGGCATCATTGCACACATTTGGGGATGTCGTGCACATGTTTACGGGGGGCAAGGGCGAAGACCTGCGAAACCTTTTACCGGAAATGGCCAAGCTAAAAAAATTGCATTGGCCATACTGGTCTCGTCGACCACATCCGACAGGTCCTTTTCTTGCCTTCGGTGACTGAAAATGTACTTGTGGTCGACGACTGGACAAGCCCGTTTGAACCATATGGCAATTTTTTCACGTCCACAAAGAACTCTCCCGCAAGATCAATTTGATTAAGATTGCCGAAGGCTTCATTTCCAGATCAAATGCCTGAACGAACACTTTTTCAATGATGGTGAAATCATCGCATCAGACAACGAACTGATGTCTTTAATAGGAGAGAGAAAGGCACCAACTTACAAGTCAAAGCAAACCACCTGGCTTAGAAAACAACGCAAAAAGTTATACAAAGGAACAAAAATGGGGTCCATAACAGTGCAAGCAGCGTGAGGGCATTTGGGTAAGAAAAGACGCGTGGTTGCACTATTTGTAAAACTCCCTAGTCTATCTGTGCATTTTCCTTATCAATTTTTGTTTGTCATATGCTGCATTTGCCTCTCAATAACACAATCCACGTTATTCCTATATATTTGCTATCGAGTCCTTTCGCACTTTTGAGGTATCGCTGTCTTATTCATTTATTTGTTTATATGTTTATTTATTTGGGCACCTGATAATTTTTACTCTATAATCCTTTGTTATGCCTCCGGAAAATAAATGAAACCAGTGGCATAAGGCATGCTTTAACATGTAATAAAACTATGGCGTAATGGAATCACATTATACTTATGCTAATAATTCTAGTCATAAGTTGTGTTCAGAAATTGTTATATATCGCTTAATGTTTATATATGTTGTATCTTCTCAATAACTGACCTTTCGTCAGGAAAAGATTTCTTGATTGTATCTTTTGTATTAAATCCTTTACAAGGCGTCACATTGCTTTTTCATAGATGTGTACTTATGCGACTTAATACGCACAAAACACATGTATTTCCCTAAAGTGTTTAACTGAATCTGCTTGTCGCATGGCTCAACCAAGAAACGGTGCAAGGGGACTCGGGCTGTAAAACTGAATTGTCTCCTACTCTGAGGTCTTGCAAACACTCATATAAGCTCGTCACTTCAGTGAACAATCTTTCAAGGTCACACGCAGTTTCTATTAAAGGATATATATATATATATATATATATATATATATATATATATATACATGGGTGGGGTTCGGAAAGCTGGTCAGGCCCCAGCCACCCCCAGAAGAATGAAAACTTTCTGCCAATGCTGGGTCGGCACGTCGTCGTTGGGCCCATGCTCTAGCAGCTTCCCGTCGTCGTTCCTGCCGCGCCCCTTATTCTTCCGGAGACAGTTGCTTCTTCGTCCTCGCCATATTCGTTGCCGAACGTCGGAATGCCCTGCGCCGACAGTGCACGCTTTTATACTGCTCGGTTTATACTGCTCGGTTTATACCCAACCATTGCAACACCCAACCGTTGCCGTATTCCTGCGTACTTGAGACAGTAATAAGAATTTTAAAGGTGTGTTTCGCTGGGTGGACCAGCTAGTCAACGAAAGACGGCTTGACTTTTCTCTTCCCCTAAAGCCGCCGACGTCAACGTCGTATTGGGCACGCACCTTCATCTAGACTGTTCGTACTTGTCAGAGCTAGGCAAGTGGAAATTGGACAATTGCAAGGTTTTGCTGATCAAATGCGCAAACGTCGTTCCCACGCAAATTGAATTTGGCGCCAATTGTCTTGCCCGACGTCAGCCAAGGGGTCGCGATCAATGGCTAGCGAAGCTCATCGTCAAAACAAACAATTATTACGCCGTCTTATCGACTCATACTGCAAGGTTTATTGAGTGCACAGCGATCCTGTCTTCCTCGCATATTCCTTGCCTTCAGTACGCTGTCATGTGTCCTGCTGCACACCTGTTGTCGAGGCTGCAGGCAAAGCCACCCGTCTGCAATGTGTTGATGTGATGCCTCCGTAGCTTCGCGGTTCGAAAGCGTAGATGTGGGTAGTTTAGCATAGCGAATGTTACAAAATGAGGTATTACACGTGCAACCAAAGGCTAAAAGCCTCTCGCTAGCGGCCTTGGTACCATGGAAGACAGCGGGATCGACAGTGATTCCAAGACGAACAGCTGTAATGGTGGCGATCGGCCGCAGCAAGATCTACCGGTTCCTGTGAAGAAATTGGATGGCTGTGAAGTGGACATGAACGAAGCAGAAGGCGCCGAGGAAAAACCACAGGCTTGTAGACTTGCATCTTTACCGTACCTTGAGGTTGTTTCGGTGTTACCGTTCACCATTTCCTAAACCTTCGTCGACGCTCCACAGCACACGAGGATGCTGGTAGCAACCATCTGTCTCAATCGGCGTGTGTTTTCTTGTTTAATGTATTCTTTAGGACTTCATTTTATTTGGCCTCTGATTGTGCTTTTCCCGATTACTCAATGAATAAACAGACGTGTTCTTTTGTCACCTCTACATCCGAGAACATGTTTGCCTTTTAAGATCCTGAAAAAGTTCATAACTAACAGATCATCGCACGGCTGTCATCGGCGTATTGCGTTTTGACATTAAGGTTACATTGCCGTTCTGACGATTTGTACAGTACACGCCTTTGTCAATTTGCACAAAAACTATGGCCTTAAAAACTGGAGCAAGCAAGCAGTGGTGAAGGCAGTATATTCAGCTAGGTTCTCATAAATTAGCTTATCTTTACGATTTACCCATTAATTAAGGCATCTATATGCATCTATACTGGGTTGCAGGAGGCACCGTCAGAAGAACCGCAGAAGACACCTGAGGAGCAGGCTGCATCAAAGTCACGAGCCCTTCAACTCCATAGACGATTAGGTATGCCATCACATCACGTGCATCATTTGATGCATCCTCTTCAAAACATTTAAGATGAGGAAAACAAATTTATTGGCTGCTACACGGTTGAAGCTTGTGGTGCAAAAGGTAAGAGAAAAAAAAGAACAGCGGGACAAAAATCACACCACCTCGTAACTAATTTTATTTAGTGAAAAATGTATATATGTTGAATGCTTGGATGCACAGATCCAAATAGAGCGACAAAAATTAATGTACGCAACCCAAAACACAATCGCACAGCCATATAAAAAAATTGACTCGCTCTTGTAAAGTGAAACGGAAGGTTCACTGATGTATAAGCCCCCTTTCTCAATATAATATGCTTCTATTAGCTTACATGCCCTTATATCATGGCTTCTTGCGAGAATGCGCATGCCCTCAACCTTAGTGCACAGCCACATGAGCAACAGTGGAAGGGTAGGGGTAAACCAGTTCCATTCTTAATCGAAAGGACATGCTAACATTAACACACCAGCTGGTTTGGCCGATGTATGCCTTGCCACAGCTCAAAGGTATTTCATATACCACGCCTACAGCGCTGCGCAGATAGGGCCTAGCGTGCTTCTCGCATGACATCTTGACCTTCTTTGTCAGAATGTGGGCACAAAACCTCGTCAACTTGTTTGGTGCTGAAAACGCCACAGGCACATTGTGCATGGTTGCCTCCTATTTCAGGTTGTGGGCGATCTCGTGCATGTAAGGCACTGCCTGGGGTCTTCTTTTGGGTGGAGTCTGGCCTACTGCCACAACCTTTCAGCCTCGACAGCTATACACCAACTACCCCAACGTAGTTCTTTGCTGGCTGCAACACAGAAGTAACATACATCAAATTTATTGAGCTGCGGCAGGGTTTATGTCTCTTTCACTCACGAATTTGATTGTTGATAAATATGTCCAAGTTACACAATATTATTGCAAGGCACTGCAGACTCCACTGAAAGAAAGTCAAGGTGATAGAATGATGCTTTATGCATTTTCTAGCGAGCCCACATAATTAGTATATTGAATATAAATTTATTGTGCAATCAATTGATCATTCTTTTTTTCGTTTTTGTTTTGTTAAAGTAATTGGATCACCAACACGAAGCACATGCACAAGTTAATTATTGGCTGCAAGCATGACAAGAAAGGAGGAAATATCCTTTCGCCATAGCCAATGGAACACGGCATGTCAAACACCCTGTTGAACGTGATAGTGTCTTTAACAAAGTAGTTGTGTGCAGGAATATTCAGCTGATTATCATGAAATGGAGCCACTTTGAGTATTCAGGGAGTTCAACATACGCGGAGTGCAGAGTTTGTGGTTTTTAATGCTTGTGCATTGAAGGCAAACTTCATCCACTTCGGAGTGACAGTGATCAGCCCATATTTTCTAACAGCACATATGGGCTGATCCCGAAGGCAGTGCAGTTTAACGCAGCATTTCAAACCACTAGCTATCACTAGGAAAGAATGCGAGAAACTGGCATGTGACGCATGCACTAAACGTTTTCATAAAAGGACTTTGCCACGAGAGAAGCATGTGTGGGATTGTGCCCTAATGGTTAGAGTATTGTGCTGCTGTGCTGGAAGACAGAGGTTTGATCCCACCAGCAGTCGCGCATGAGCCGTCATACATGAGCTGTCAAGACATTACAATCATCACAACCTAAGCATGTGACAGCATACTTAAAGAATTGTGGTGCTGAGTTCTGGCCTAGTTTTTTTTTTTTTCCCTTGCCACCACTGGGCATGGGACTGTATTCTCGGACGATCACTTTCGGTGATACTGTCACGTTGACGTAACGTAGTGCTTGACTTGCCAATCAGCTCATCTGATTTTGCTCAACCAGCCGATCAGCGTGCACCTGATGGCTGAGGCGATAGTATTGCCAAGAGGGATCGTCCCAGAATACGTCCCCTGGACTGCGAAAAGCAAATTGTGTGCACCAACTTGTGCACCGTGACTGTACGGTATATCGGACAAGAGGCAGGTACACAAATGACAGGCTTCTTGAGCACATGAACAGCGCAAGGGTAAACAAAATTGTGCAGCTGCCTTTGCACTGCAGGAAATGTGTGGGTGGGAGCCAGTCTTTCACGACACAACTGTGCTAGGACATGAAAGTTATCAGGTTGTTAGCTCATGGAAGCAATGCATGTTATTAAAGCGGGAAAAGTATGTGAGCATTGCCTAGAGGTGCGTGACCTGAAATGCATATGGGCTTCACTCCGACGTCACTTGATATGTACTGTGTTTAACTTGACAGTCATCAGTCACGCTGTTCTGAAGGCGTTGTCCTGTACCTGCAGAACATTGTTGTGCAGGCTACTTTTTCTCAGTAAATTTAAGCTGTAGGAGTGTGCTCGTTCAATGTCCACTTCGCTGTGTTTTGTGTTTTTGCACTTTCTTGTTATTCATGAAGAGGTGTGCTCTTTCAAAACGAATAAATGTCTCGTGAGAAGGTGAAACTAAAGAACTTCTAACAAGCAGGAAAGGTACAGAGTGGGACACTGCAAAAGGCTTAGTGGAGTGCACAGTCAGTGCAGTCTGTATAAGTGTTGCCTCCTGCTTCTATTTTATTTGTTTATTATTACTTTCTTTTGTGTGTGTGTAGAGCAAGCAGTATCACCTTCACTTCCATGTGTCCTTACATTGACTTCAGGAAGTTCATTCACATTTTGTTAGTAGTGCTTATTCTTTGATGTTTGATTGAGAAAGTGCTTAATTAATGCGCAGTCACATTGTTCTGCAGTGTAAGCTTTGAACTGCACATGGCTGCACAGATGCCCATAAAAATTGAAAGAGAATTAAGGTTAGGCCAAATTCAATCTGTGCTTGCTCTTTCTCCCCATGTTTGTTATACTGACTGCTCTATTCTTGCATTTCGCTCAGAGCGGCACATACAGCAGTCAAAGAAAATTCGGCAGCAGACACGAAATGCGTGCATCGACACTCAGCCCAAAAAGACACTCCTACCACGAAGCAGGTAAAGTATGCTCACGTTATAGCCCTCAAAAGCCATACTCCATGTCACAGACCCCATTCAATGCAGCTAGACCTTCGGAAGCATGGGAAACAGCAGAAAAATAAGACACAAGTGCACTGACACTTTTGAAAACACAACACAAGTGCTGTGTTGTGTCCTTCCTAGCCTCGGTCCAATTAAAAAAAAAAATTTTTTTTTTGCCATTTCCCATGTCTTCTTAGATAAAGCTGCTAGCCCAACGTCACACTTCCTTGCAGGTAAATTATCAAGTTGAATCATCAACATAGAAAAATCAGGACACTTTCGCACTGTATCAACTGGAACATTGAAGAAATGGGATGAAAGTAGAGACAGACAACACGAAGTTGTTGGAACAGCATTGTGTGTTGCTGTGTGCCTAATTCACTCCTTCCTTTTCGCCTGTTTCTGTACTGTTCCAATTTAGATGCAAGACAAGCTAGCACAGCCCTTCTGAGTTATATTTTGTTTTCCGAAAATGCTTGAATGTGCGGTTGCCTTGGCTGCAGATACAGACAGTGCTTCTGACAGTGGCACATGACACTGTGTTTGGAGCAGATGAAAAATGCACTGCATATGGCAGGGTCCGGGGTCTGTGTTCTTGATTGCTTAACCCTTTATTGACGAGTGTTGCCTACACAGCTAAACATCCTCGGCCAACACTTAATGACAGGCAGCAAGCGTCATTTGTTGGTTTAGAGCAGGAACACTAGACGAGGAAGAAGAAGTTTGGCATGCGACTTAATGTCTTTTGAAAGCTAGATTAGAGGAGACAAGCCGGTGCGAGATATCCAGCGGCAGTGGTGTCACACATGCGATGTAAAGGAAATGAATGTACACCTATGGTTCATATATGATGAGAGCTGTCTATACAAACTGAAAACGAAGCCTTAGGTGGCTTGGGGTGAAGCCCACTTCCAGTTTCCTGCCTGGGGTTTTCCCCCTATTGCTAAAAACATTTCCGCAAAATATTTTGTCTTTTTGTTCATTATGCTTATTCTTCATGTGTTTGCACGTTTAGATAGAAAATAATTTTTTTTAATCGAAATTGGCTTGAATTTGCAAAAAAATTTCGCTCTGAAGTATTTCAGGAAGGAAGATCAAGCATAGTAATCTTGCCTTGTCTATTTCTTTCTCACTTCATGTGTATTGCACTTTCCATTTTCAATATGCCTGATCAAATGCCCTGAAGGAATACCCTTCTAAAGTTTACAAATCAGTTTGTCAAGAAACTGAGACTTGTTTTTTATTATGGGGTGAAACAGCATCAAAAGTGCATAGTGTACTGATTGCATTTCCCTTTTATTTTTTTCTCACATGAACAGGCTTCCTGTGCCCAACAAAGGCCAAGGGTCAACTGCTCAGCCGTCAGGAGACACTGAGCCTTTGGTTACATGGAAGTCTGACAGGTGAATGGGCTCTGTTGTCACTTCTGTGAAGTCTGTGCCACCCAAGTTTTGCCCACTTTAGCTTCAATCAGTGGGGGGCAAGGCCATAAAGCTGCTTTGGCTTGTTAGCACTTGCACTGTGCACTCACTGGTGAATCGATGATGAATGTATAACAGTAGGACCTCATTGAAGGCCAACTGCAACAAAATTACACTCATTTGCTTATAAATGAGTAGTGCTATATAACATTCAAGCAATGTTGATAAAGCTGCAGGGTTAATGGTTTTGTAGCTTTCTCATTAAGAACCTTTACATAGTACCTAAGCAGACAATGTGTGTACCTAGTGCTTAGTGGATATGAAGCAAATCACAGCACAAAGCCTCTGAGATTTTTTAGTGTGCCACGGGCTTGCTGCGCTCATTCTTAATCTTCAGGGTTCTGTGTCATTTACATTAATCGATAATGGCCATGTTTTTCCAGTCTTGGTATTCATCATTGCGAGCTATTTGTGAAACGTCGACTCTTACTTCAAACGTAAAATTTAGCACTGAGGTTGCTCTGTACACGCTGTCTGAAACTAACCTTTTTACGCAATTCAAAATTTTATTGGAGCTGGTCGGTAATGTATTAATGTAAAGCATTCTTCGGCTCCTCCTAGCCACATTGCAGTTAGTTTGCATCTCTCCTTGTTTTGGGTCTCTTCAGTAAAAAGAAAATTCACGTTTCCGATAGTTGAATCAAACCTGACTCTCAGCACAGCAGCACGATGCTCTATCTGTTAGGCCACAATTGTGTGCATGTTTCTCTCGTGCCAATGCCAACTAGCTCTTTGAGACGACTGGAGTGTACCTCACGTCACTTAGCACGAGCGAGAGTATGTGTGCCTGTGTCAATTTACCACTGTCTTTCCCGTGCATCACGAGCAGGAGTGTGCCAGTTTCTCCTATTCTTGGATCATGACAGCTAGCTCTTTCAGGCTCTGTGTTAGACTGCGCCATCAGGAACAGCCTACATTCCTCAGTCATTTCCTCGTAGCAAATAATGCTACGAAGACGCTGTGCAACACTCTACTGCCTTCGGGATCAGCCCCAGTCGTAATTGAACAAGTTGTAATGTCTCTTTGCCGAAGTAAACGCAAAACTCCCGTCTTGCTGTTGTTGTCGTTTTGCATCTGTCGCAATACACAGGCTCATGCCACACACACAATTGCATGCTTTACACAAACATATTGGTCCATGAGGCAACGCTTTGAAGAACCCCAAATGATGCTGGATAGCTGGCTACCTGCAAAATGCTTTGCATAACATAGATTCCCACAGTGCATGGGATCTGCATATTTTTTTCCCAGTTATAATGCTGCAGCAGTCCAGTTTCCGTAATGCTAACAGCATTATTTACACAATATGCTTCCTTGTTGGATGTGACTTCGTCATACCAAGGTCCCACTGTATATGCTAGAGGGAAGCTAAGCCAGTGGGTCTCAGTTTTGAGAAAGTCTTCCAGATTTTGTTCAGTAACTAGTACACATAAAAAGCTTGTTAAATTTTTATTCAGCTGGCTAGTTGACTGACAACCAAATTTTCTGTCATTTCATTACAGTGAAGAGGATTTTGAATTTCAGCCCACTTCTAAGGCAGCTGCCCGTGAAATCACTCAACAGCTGATTAGAGATGGGTATGATCTTGACCTGACCCCCGACGATGATGATCTAGACCTTATTCCACCGAAACCACTGACTCAAAGGTGTTCCTGCTGCAACCCATCTCAGACGTGCTCCGTTATGTGACCGGCTGTTGTTGTTTTGCTGACATGACCATTGCTATGTGGAAAAGACGGTCTTTTTCTGGAACGTTTTTCTGGAACGTGACCATGGGGTGCAGGCGTGAACGGACTGACTGTTCGGTTTAACATTCCATATTTTTTTCTGCTGCTGATACCACTCGCTACATTCGTGTTGTTGTTGCAGCAGCTATAGTGGGTGAACTTATAACGTATCGTGATGAGTGGTGCGTGAAATTGTGCAGAACTCGAAATTTTATTTGCTGCCTTCCTCCTAGTTGGGGGATGCTTCAAATCTCAAAGCTGTTATTAGACGATTCCACGATGTTCAGTGGCATGCATTGTGTGAGACTCATTGCTTTTAACTGCCCTCCACTTGCCAGGGGTGTGCTTCAAATTTTTGAACCCTGATTCCTGAACTGGGTCATAATGTACAATTTATTTAATTGCAAAAAATTTTGGAATCTCACGATTTCCAATTCTGTACATAATGCTCACTATGCTCTACCAAGACAAAAAAATCCTACAATTTGTGCTGTGATACATTTGCTCAGCACTGCACTTGAATAATGGTATTGCACAAAAGATTGGGCAGTAGTGGAACCTCGCTCGTATTGAGGGTGAGCTATGTCTGTAGCCGTATGGCACATTCTTATGCCTTGGCATAATTTTAGATTCCGAAGCAGATTGAATGCAAATGTTGCCACCAGAGGGATTGACGCAATGATGCATTATTTTTTCGGAGCTGATAAGGTGATTTGTGCCGCGTTAGTGGAGTGCTTATAGCCGTGCACAGCTAAATTTGAATCTGAGAGTAGTATTAGAGTCACATGATGTGAAACCTTTGCGAGCAATTTTTATGAGACAAAGGCTTTGTATTTTGCAGCAGTCTTTCTCGATTACCTTTGAACACGTGAATCGAGTTGTCGGGTAGCATAACCTAAGCTGAAATGTTTTGCCATTTACTGTAGATTTCTGTTGTAGTCAAGATTGTGCATGTTAGTCAAAGCATTGTCATGGCAGAGTTTTCACAATGGCAGCGTTGTTTACTGTTACGTAGAAAACATTCCAGTGCCAAAACAATTTGTACACCAGGACTAAGAAATTACTTGATACTACTTTCTTGCCTTTAGTAGTGCCACACAAGTTCAGCGAGTGATTTCCTATGTGGATGTCAGACTGTGTGAACTTAACTAAAAAACAATTTTTATTTCAAACTTAAGTCAGGTGGCACACGAGTTGTGCACTTTAAGTATTTGATGCTGGAACCTACACTGCTAGTTTTGAGACAGCGATCCAAGTTTATCATTGTTACTGTGCTACAATGGTGTTTGAATTGACTAATCTGCACTTCCTTAGAAACATGCATTTATTGACATTTGGTGCTCACAAAATGTTTCATGACACTCATTATGCTTGCACTTATGAGCGTTAGCCAAAAGAATGGCCCTTCATGTGTGTGCATAGCAGCACATGTCACCAGTTCTTGCGATTACCAGTTCATTCGCATATCAGAGGTATCAACCCATACTTGTCATTATTGTAGCGATCAGTTATACTGATCTGATGTAGAACAGCTTTGGTTATGAGAACGTGGCCTAGTTGTAACTTGAAAAGTTACTCTTGGATGTGCTAAAGATTCGTAAAATGATGCATTTCTGTGTACACTCGTTGCACTGGTTGCAATGACAGGATCTGTGCACGGCACTAACATTGATCTTATGAAGAGTCGGTTTTATTATCCTGACACTCAGTGATACTACAATTGCGAGTTGATGCTTGTGCGTGGCATATTTTGTTCGTGTGAGCTTCATCAGTATTGTTTTGCTTCAGAACATTTCCATTTACTCTAGTCAATGCCTGATGCGCAATTTACTTGCCCACCTTGGACGCATATGTTTTTACGTAACTGTTATGCATTAAAAATGTGGTATTTCGATTTCTGGTGCTATGAATTGTGGGGATGCTGGACTCTCACGTGTTTCCTGGCGTTCGTCTTCCCCGCATGGCTCTCACATCTTCTCACGTTTGAATTCCCTGCACGACACACGCAAGTGATCGGGGAAGTTGGTGTTTTAGTTAGTTATACAGCTGCGACAAGAGGTGGTGTACATGTTCCAATGTGAGCGCCACTCGATGGTGTTGATAACTCAGATGCGAGAGTAACCTGCGTCCTTCTCTTTGGCTTTGCATTGTTGGCACGCTCATAGGCGTGCCCTCAGGGACTAACCTGCAGGAGGCTTCCCATTTGGCTTTGGAGTGTGGCACTGGCTTGGCCAAACACTATTGCGCAGAGGTGGTTTCATTCGCAGAATCGCACCTGCGGACAACTTTGGTGTTGGCGTCGGACATGGGCAAACAATTCCTCGGTATCCTTGGACGGTGAGTCGAACGTCAGTTCCTCAGTGCGTCTTCATCAAGGAGCTAGTCCTTGTATGTTGTTTGGCTAGCTGGCTTGTTGTATAGAAGGAGCAATAAATGCTCTTTTTTTATGTTCGCACTGCTGTGTGATGTGTTCTTTGTTACCAAGATCATTTCAGACCCCATAATGTTTTTGCTGACAATGGTCCCACTCGAGTATGCCTATGCTGTGATAATACACATCATCAGGATATCTTCGAAATGCCAGTGTTGCCAAAGTAAGCTTTTCTTTTGTTTGTTTGGTGCACCGATTACCTGCTCAGACGTAATTCGCTGACATGTCAAGACATGTAGATGTGACTTGAATATCAAAGCTACAAAAGGCTAAAAGCAAAATATCAATTCTTGTTGGCCGGCTGAACAGAAATATTGCACACATGGTTTAGATTTTCACTTTGCCATGTGTGTGTGTGCAGCATGCAATATTTATGGAGTACTTGGCTGCCACAGAGTGTTACACTGTCGCTAAGTAGAATGGTAATTCCATGCTGTTTGCCACAGGGCTCTTTCTGTCATCATTCATAGCGGGAGTATGAACATACCTGTACCTTTGAAGGGACACTAAAGGCAAACATTGAATTAATTTGGCAGTGTTAGATTATCCTTCTGGAAACCTGCCAACATGTATGCTGGGAGAATGACTTAGTTGCAAAGGAAATCATGATGGAAGGTCTGCAATTTCTAAACAAATTAAAATTGCCTCAATGATCGGAGTTGGTCATGTAGGAGCCATGAGCTGCTGGGCACCACTGCCTGCTTTGGGTCATGCCTATGCAAGGAGAGCACCACACTGCCGCAAATGGTAAATTTAGCATATTGAAGTTAAAGATTCCACGTTTTGCTATCACGAGCAGAACATCTTAGACATGCCGACACATATTTTCGAAGTTGTAAAAACTCTACCACATGCTTCTCACACAAAGAGATGATGCGTAGCTAGTATGAAAGATGGGAAACACTATCTTAATTTGATGCTACAGTTGGTATCAAAATGGCGTCATCAACATTATCACGACTTCTACACCAATTCAGAAGCGAAACAATCAGCATAGTCTAGACACCTCGGCGGAAGCACCATGGAGTGTTTATTTTATTTTTTATTTTTTAGACGTCTTTTTCTCTCATCACGTATACCCCCTGGATGCTAAAACCGAAACTAGTTCCTAGAAACAAGTATTGTAAATTATTTAGGATGCTCTCACACTTACCAGTACTCTTCCTCGGGTTTAGAGGGCTTGGACCCATCATTTAATAAAAACTTTTCGCGGAACCCATCTATGATGACTGTCGATGTTAATGCGATTAGCATTCAAGCAATGTAGCCACAAACCATATGCTGAATACATCTTTATTCACAATCTGTAGTGGTGGAAGTGGACAAAGTATATTAAGTGCATTAATACACAGAGTGCTGCCACATACCACAGAGTGTACACCTTGAGACACCACAAAGAAAGTTTCATTAAACGGGCCAGTTTTGTCCCGTTGGTCTCTACAGACCACAGCTTCTATACCTTCGGACGCTAGAAAGAAAGTTTTACTAAACGCAGCCTTCCAACCGCAGCCAGTTTTGTCCCACTGGCACTGTAGAATTAGGCCTCAGCATATCTAACTTCGAATTTGAAGTAGCATCGACGAAGCCGGTCCAGAAGCAAAGACATTTACTGCCCATGTGCGAGGCCTTATTACCGCCAGCAACAGTGACGTCATGAAGTGCCGTGTGCAGTTCATAAGTTTGCCCCACGTTCTGCTCTTCATGCTTGCGCTACAACAGAATTAACTACAGCATGATTGCATAGGCATGATTGCTATTTCAGGTGTCAGCTAGAAGAGCAAGTGTTCCGAGTTGGCCATGCACCTGTGGAGTGCGCTTGCAGCAATTGTGAAAGAGGTTATACATTGGTAGACCAAAAAGTGTGTCAAGTGTCCAAATAATGCTAATCGCATTAGAATGACAAGTCATAAATGTAATGTCAGCACTCCTCTAAAGGTCAAGGCAAGACAGCAAAAAGAATGGGCCTGGTGGCACTTTCTGCCACCCCCTTTCTAAGGGGATGCTCATATTATTCTTATAGCGCTGGCAGAGCAGTATGAAGAGGTAGCGTAGTAGGTTCTGTAGGTTATATGTCATGGGAGTTACAGAATGTATGCCAAGAAAAGGAAAGCACAGTAGAGGACGGTAGAGAACTAGGTGTAGTGATAAAATTAGGATATTTGCAGGCATAAGATGGTGTCACGACTCAGAGTCGATGCTTTAGCTCCTCCTGAGAAGTGACTTAAGGGGGTGGAGTCTGGTGCTTGGCTTTCGCCAATCGCCGTCGTGAACGAGACAGAGGCCGGGTCAAACAAGCAAAGAGCAGTAATTTAATATGATGGCTCAACAATAATACCAACTGGCGTAATTAAGTAGTAGTTGTGAAGATGTTACAGATAACAGTAGGAAAGGGGCAATGGTAAAGAACAGTTGTAACAATACAGGACTTTTACGATGTACAATTGTAACATGAACAAATGGATGATATATGTATCTCGGTACAAGCTAAACTTCAAACAATAATCGGGAAATCAAAGATTTAGAGTCCACAGAATCAAAAGCGACATACAGTAAGCCGGGCGCGTCGACAGTCCGTCCACAACGATGCGGCACGTAAGGGCCCCTCGAAGTCGGCACGGCGGAGGCTGGCTTCCACGGCGGCCGGCGGTGTTCGGTGTCAGGACGTGATGTCGACGGCTTGTTTTCCCGGGAGTTGCTCGGCGCTCCTTTGCGGTCCCCGGAGCAGACTGCCGAAGTCTCGGATCGGCTCGTTTTTATAAACATTTCGAGGCGCCGGCATAAACCTCTATCAGACGCACACGTGAAGCACACACGCTCACACAGGTTCTCGCCGTGGTTCAGGCTTCACGAGGGGTCACCTTCGCCGGCAGGCAATTTAATCACACACAAAACAAATGGCTGTGGATGAAGTCGGCGTCACGTAGGCACGGCGTGCTTCCACCCTAGTTCAGACCCGGCTAGCAGGCATCTTCACCGGCCAGCAGTTTAGTCACACACAGAAAACAACAGGCACAGACGCACTCAGCTTCAAGTAGCCCGGGTGTGTACAACTATGGTTCAAATTCTACCAGCGATCACCTTCTCCGGCGAACAATTCAATCATACACAAAACAACAGTCATGTACGCATGTAGCTCACGTTCGCCATCGTTTACGCGTAAAGGAGCTGCACATAGACTCGCGGTTTACTCTTAGAGGAGCGAAGCTCAAATAGGCGTGCATACTTATTAGGCGGGTAGATGAGGAATTAAAGGAATAATGCGACTTTTGTGACAGATGGGGTCAGCTGACGCAAGACAGGGGTAATTGGAGATCGCTGGTAGAGGCCTTTGTCCTGCAGTGGACATAAATAGGCTAATGATAATGTCATAGGAGCTGGTGTCACACCTTCAAAGTGGTGGTGTCAATCTTGGCTTGCGTTAATTTTGCAGTTGGAAGAGCTGTTTCTTGGCATCATTGACACCTTAAGGTGCTAATTTAAAAAGGAAAATTTCTGAATTGAATGCAAATATTCGAGAAAAGCAACCTTTGAATATCGAATTGAATAATTAATATCTTCTCATTTATAAACTATAAAGGTAGTTACAAGGCTTATTTACATCATTTGATACATGTCATCTGAGGTTATGAGAAATAATTGAAAGTTCGTTGTATATGGCGCATCATCACTACGGCAGTAATCGAAACAGGAACAGCATGTCACCAGATGCATGTAGGGTGCATTCTTGAAGGAAACAACAGTAATACTACTGAACTGTGCATTGTTTTAAAGGGATGTGAACATGGAGAGATTGTCCAAGTAATAAACTCTTTTGCTTAAATCAAGAAAACAATATTGTAAACTGCCCAAAAGCAAAGCATTCTTCTTGGGTGACTGGAAATAATTAAGCTCTAAAACTAATGCCTCTGAGCAGTAGCTGTGGTTTCCCTGCAGAACCATTCACAAGTCGCCTCTTGTATCTGTCCCTTTCCCTGTAGACTTCAATAAGTGCTGTTATGACTTATATTCAAACAGAAATGAATATTAATGCTTTTTTACAGATGCAGGAAGTTATTTAGTGGCATTAACAGCTTTACTGAAAAACCCTTCAGTGTCATTTTTTTTTCCAGTTGCGACGCATCCTCAGCATCGAGATTTTCTCTCGGATATTATAAAATGAACATAAGGTTTATTTTTGGTTGTACAGAAATGAAAAAAAAAAAAAAATAACACAGTCAAAGGCAAATGCTCTCTTGGTGTGGTCCTCACATTCCCATCTGACAAAAGGAATGTCAAAAAGAACATGGCAGGACAGCAATGTTCATGAATGTGCCTTTACTCACCACTTTTGTTTTAATTTGTTAGAACACTATCGCCATCTTACCGACTGCGCAGGGCAGCCCAGACTGTGAGAACTGCAGAATTGTGCCGGAGACCATAAACCACATGCTTTTTTGCACGCCTACTGTGCTGGCAAGAGAGACAATGAATGGCTGGACCTTTGCTACGCATTAACAGACCACTTTCCGAGTCTTTTTGGTCCACGGTCAAAATACTGTGTTCGGCCATTGTGGATTTTTGAAAGTGAACTGGATTGTCAAAGTGGAAAAAAGTGTGTGTGTGTGAAGTGTGGGTAGCCAGTCACATGGTAGAGAGGGGATGGGAGAGCTTAGAAGGGCGTGTATGTGTATAATCATCATCAGCCTATATTTAAGGCCACTGCAGGACTAAGGCCTCTACCTGCGATCTCCATGCATTGGCGCTCCAGTTACTTTTGTGCTTCAATGCATAAAACGATGTTTTGTTAAGAAAGTAACTGGAACACCAACGCATTTCTCCACAAAGTTCGGAAATTAATATCTCGAAACTGGCATCATCCTGAGAATTCGTTCCTATTAGACCTGCCTTGCAAACTCCACAACTAGAATGTTTAAATTGCAATATGGGCCATAAGGTAATTAGTTAGAAAACTTAATTAGTGAATTTTTGTTAACTGTTGATTATGCATTTCAATGTTTTGTGCAAGTAATGTCCACCTCTTCAAGTAGACTAGCTCATAAACTAGAATTGTGCTATCTGCCACAGGCAACCTTTAAAAAATTAAAATGTTCGCTGAAACACCCTGTATATATAGTGCAACCGACGGTAGTCTGCTCCGAACCCCCGTCAGTTGCACTATATATACAGGGTGTTTCAGCAATCACTGCTCCAAACCACCGTCGGATAGTTTGCGCCTCAATGAGGCAGGACTTGCGTTGAATGAGCTCCTAAACAACACTTGGCACACTTTCCAATGTGGTAAACGTGGTTTAAATCATGGATCCGGAACCTCAAAGAAGTGCAACGAAATGCTAACGCATTTCTCTTTCATTTACTGCTAAATCCGCCACTGAATTTTTACACAACTTCAAATAGAGAAGACATTTCTTTTCGTGTTCGTACACAAATAGCGCTGAGCTTTTACTTTCTCTTGACTTGATGTTTGCCATAAGTACTGTGTTGCGTGCGGACTAGTTAGTTCATAGTGAATGAGTAACGTGCTGCAAAAAATACACGAAGGGTGGAAAGAGAGGTCTGCACTCTGTCCTGTCTCTTTCCACCCTTTATGCATTTTGCGCAGCACCTTTCTCGTTCAGTTTAGTGTGTGCCTTTAGCATCTCTTAAAGAACATTGCCGTTTACAGCCACAAACTACATTGTAGGCATAAAATGCTTTGGCTAAACCTAAAAAATATGACGTCTACACTTGATCCTTTTGCTGTTCACCATGTGAAGAGCTGGTTATCACATATGCAACTCTGTACAGCAACGTGTAAATGTACCAGTACAGCAGTGACGCTGAAAGGGTTAATGAGACCACAATAAATTGCCAGTCAGACATGGAGAAACTCTTGCCAGTGCTTCATTTATTTTGTTAAGCCTATGCAGCAGAAAAACAATTGTGCAGACTAAGCCGTGGCAGGTACCATTCTTCCAGCATGCAGTCCAAACCTGCAAAGTAATAGAAGATGGAATTAATAAGGGTTGAAGTTTATTTATTCAGGAACTTGCTTTGCCCAGTTGGGCATTATTGCAGGGGGGGGGGGGGGGGTTGAAACAATAACCAGAATGAAAACATGGAAGCAAACAGGCATAGCTGTCACTTGAACATTCAACTGAAGCACACATCTTGAAAGGTGAGGATACATATTTGTGGGAACAGCAACACTTGCATCCAACTGATTCCATTCGCTAATTGTAAAATAAAAAATGTGCTGACTCATTCGTATGACATCTTATTTCTTGACCCATTTTAGCATGATCATTGCTGTGCGACATGTAGTATAGTCTCATCATGTAGAAACATAATATCAGTTTCATCATACAAAATGGGATGGAAAAATTTTTACCATGAAATTTTCCTTCGCAGCTGAAGAGCTTTCCAACCTAGTTCATTGTTAATGTTAGTTATACTGGTATTAAGGTTATAATTACAATTGACAACGCACACAGCAGTTTTGCATGCGTTCCAAGTTTATAGATTAGCGTTTGGCCGTGAGGATCCCATACTGCACCATACAAGCAAAGCCTTGAAAGGCATTAGGAATGTGAAAGCAAGAATTTAAAGTGCATTGAAAGTGACCAGACTTCCACTCTACAATTCCTGCAGTAGGACAGTATCGCTACACTAAGCGGTTAAAGCCCACACCAGTGCTTTTTCTTCGGAAATGGATTGCAAGCAACTAATGGCCATGCTAGGCAGATCTCGTTAAATTTGTGCACATTTTTAAAACGGTAACTGCAGAGCAAGCTTGTGACCTACTCTATTTTAAGCATGACATTGTTGAGCAATGGCACATGTATATTGAATGCCATTATATATATATATATATATATATATATATATATATATGTTCATTTCTTTGGCTACCCTACCCCGCTTTGGTCTGTCTGTCTTCGATACGATGACCATGTAAAGAAAAAGAAAAAAAGACAATCTAGCCCCTACAAGCAGCTATCCTCAGCTCAACACCAACAGTTGAGAAGGAGCGCAGAATACATGCAACAGTCAAGTGAAAGAGCACCGCCACCAACGTGCTATCACAATATCAAAGCGCATGCGTGGCGACACATGGAGGGTTGGAAGGTCTTGAGAGATGTGCTTTGTATTTGGCTGCAAAAGTGACACAGCCAGACAGACACACCATCACGCTCCACTCTATCATCCAGAATGCAAGTTGAATAAAGTGTGTGTGCTGTGCGAATACTCTTGCATTACTTCGATAATCATCGTAGATGGGCTTTGCCAGAAATATGTTGCACAATAACCATTGCTGTTATTGTGGCGGAAATGGCGACAAATTGAGGGTATCCACTTGAATGGCATAACTGTGGAGAACGCATTGTGGTCAAGATTACAACTTAAATCAATTGGCACAACTAAAAGCTAAGCAAGCCAGTCCATAGAGCACAGTGCCTTGTGCATATAAAATTTGTCTAGTGGAGCAGGCAGCATTGCAACAGTGAAACAGTGATACCAATTGCTGTCCTTACTTAGCAGTGGCATATATCAATGCGTCGAAATTTTTTGCTTGTCGTTCACCGAAGTAGGCGTGAAACGTGCACATTACATTAGACTCGAGTCAATTCAAACTTCTACAGACCCTAGACATTTTCTTCCATTATTGGAAGTTATATAACATATCAAGACAGAATTATGAGCTACACCGATATACACACATAATTTTGTACAAAGCAGAAGAGTTAGCAACTGGCTGCCACTTGGTTCTGCTGCAGACAGAAGAAAAAGGGTCACTTCACACGCACATGCAAGATATCAGAGCTGTGAACCTGGGCCGCGATTTTGTAGCGATGCCTTATGACTTATTTTAGAATAGCCTTATCCACCGCTCACGGCCGGCTGATCCTGTTGATAACGCGAGTGGACCGTCGCTCTGACCACTGACAAAGCGCGAAAAGGCATTATTACTTTAAAGTCATCGCTACAAAATACCGGCCCTGCAATCTGGTTGGTGGCACCATCGTGTATGGGGTGTCTGCCAACATAGATCTCAATATCAAACATGGGCACGTTTTAATCCTTTCCAAAGAAGTGTGTTCTTGCCAGCCTATTCTAGTGGCACTGCTCTGCCTTTGGAAGGCTGAAAGCTTAATTGTTAGCTTTGTTTGAATTTAGTGGCGCACTACAAATGTGGTGGGTCAACACATCTGATGTTTTGAGGGTTGCTTGGAGAAACCAGAACTTCGAACTATTGGGGTTTGAATCATCATGAACGGTAGTGCACAGAAACTACCAGAAATGGCTGCAAGCCTGCGTGGCTCACCTCTACGTCTCATAGTCCAGAGGCACGTAGTACTCGGGCTTGTCGTATCCTAGCTCCTCGGGGGTGCTGATGCCCAATTCAGTGAGAGTAGGGCGAATCTCTTGAAGGATGTATGGGTAGATCTCCTTCACCTTGCTGCCACACTTGTACTGGATGGGAATGATAAATTTGTGACCATCAAAAGCAAAATGTCTGTATCAGGTCACCAAAGATACTTTGGTGATGTATGGGGCTTTAATGATGCAAGGGCCAATAAGAAAGATACTTTAACACACAACTACAAATCAAATTTGACAAGGTATGGCACTTCAAACACAGGGGATACACATGTTCTTGCTTATCACACAGTCTATAACATGACATTTATAATCTATTGCGCTATATTTTGCCAGCCTGTGTAATGGTTCAGAGAAAACATTTTCTAAAGTTGAAATGCTGCTTTTGAGAATAGAATGTGTCCTGGCACAAAAGCAGCAAGAGGTTTCCAGAGGTGCTAGCTCGAATATGTGACATTTTTTTAATTGCACACACACACACACACACCACACACACACACACACACACACACACACACACATGCATGAATGAATGTGCCACCCGTATCGTAAGGTCAGGACTGTTTCCCATGTTCATTAAACACCGAATCTTAGGACCTGAACATGTCAAACGTCACACAAATGAAATAATTTAATGAAAGCTCGAGCACTCTGGAGAGGTCTATGGGGACAACTTTAACTGATGTATCATTTATCTAATCGATGGTTTCGATAACAGCACACAACTATCCGCCCATTCGCGACGCTCAAGCTCACCTGAATGGACTCTAGGAATCTAACAGCCAGAGCGAAGTCGTTGAGCCGTCGACAAGCCTTTAGGGCTGCGATGACGATTTTGGGTTCGGGTACCACGTCAAATCCCTGTAGGTCGTTCATGGCCTTGCGAATCTCCCAGCTGTCAATGTCTTTGCGGTTGAAGTACGCTTCGTAGCGGGCGTCAAACTCCTCATCTGTCTCCTGGCTGTGCTTGGACATCTGCCGCGCAGAGGCAGTTGCTAGAAGAAAAGTGCACATATTACAATTTTTAATTAATTGCGCCCATTGAGTAACGCCTCGGTCTTTTCGCCACAAGAATAGGAGACGTTACGATACGCCGGCGGTCAGTCAACAATCGATTATGTATACACAGGTCCTGTGAAGGTCACGTTGTTCGCGTGGGTAAACCAAACAACCAGCGGAACGACCGTTACCGAATCTATTGGGCGCAAGAAATGCTGAAAATACATTTCATATCGCACATGTTCAGGATACACAAGGTCGCGGAACAGAACCAGCGAGCCGGCGTAGCACGCAGACTACTAGACAAGGTGCAAAATAACAGCTAACGAGGTCCGCTAGCAGAAATCTCCGGCTGGAGAGGCACACAAAGTGAAGCACGTTCCCGTGGGGATGAAGTAACGGGTTAAATTCGAGCGTTTTCAGCGTACTCCTCTCAATGATAAAAATGGGGTGTAAAAATGCGTACTGAAACCGTGCACACCACGGCCAGGGTTAGCGGCGCTGAACGCAACAACAAAAAAACCCGAGGTCAAAAACTATCATCGTGTTCGTACCAATTGGAAGAACTGCATTTTTGGGGATGGTGGCGGCTCGTAGTGCGTTCACACCGGAACGGGCAAGCACAGCAAACATTTTGCACGAAATATTTCACTTCGACCTACACCGTCCCTCCGTATCCTCTGCTAGGACGAGTGACGTCACGCCCATTGTGGTCTGGAGCAAAATCCTTGCAAAATCCACCAGCGCTAAAGCTTTTCTTACAAATAAAATATAATACTATCTCATAAAAGTATCTATTACTCTAATGCAATTAATAAATTTTTATTGCAAATAGAGGACAGAAGTAGCATAGGTTATTGTGTAGTGACCTCAAAAAAGAACCGAAACCGAAACAAAAATTTAGGGGAGTGAGTGGAGTGCCTAGCTCGGCGCTCTGCAGCATTTTTTGTCCCATACGATTATAGAATTTCATGAATGAAACTCTATGCGTCTTCATTTCGTCGTCGTGCTGAAAAAAAAATGTTCGAAATGAATTAAAAGTATTATGCGGGTTTTTGTTTTCTGTAATGAGACGAATGCTTTTTTTCCCGAACGCTGATTGGTGCGGCTTTTCATCGAGTTTTTATATTTTTAAAGTGAGCGAGCTCTTAAACAAAGAGTATTTGGATCATTTAACATCGTTTCTTATAAAGTATGGCTGGGTCAAAAAAGAAAAATGTTTATTAAGCACTCTGGTTCATAGCAGTAGCGAGAAATGGTAAATGTTTGCGAAACCGATGTGTTGTGATTTGTGCCTTGTTGTGTACATGTTCTCTCTTCTTCTTCTCTAAAATTCTCTCGTTTAATCGCGCGAGCTTAATCTTTATTTTTTTTTCAGCTTGCGGTAAATCGGCGTGCATCGGGCGCACATGTACATGTTTGTGCGCTGAAGAAGGAAGAAGCGAGACACATTGGCGAAGACATATGTAAGGCCCTTGCGTTCGTAAGTATTGTCAAATATTCTTCGCCAAATTCTTTTCCGACGGCTGTCATTTTAGGACAAACGAGCACGCATTTTACCAGTAGAATGAGCTAAGTAAACTTGACTTAACCCAACGAAGCAAGGGCATTTCACGCACAACACTGTAAGGGTCGGTGACTGGTGATGTGTCACTGACAATCAGTGTGACAGGCCGGCCTGAAGGTTAATTAAGGAGAAAACGCGGGGTGTCTCCACGGTGAATGGGTCGCTGTTACGCTCTCGGAGCTCGCCGAAGAATCACGAAGCAGCATTAGAGGCGTCGGTGACGACTGACGGCGCCGCGGGAGTCTCTGTTTAAGCTAAGGCATTTCTACCAAAGAAAACCAAAACAAAAAAATAAGAGGTTGGGGAGTGCGTCGTTTTGAGGGCGGCGTTCTCTTCAGAAAGAGGAGTGTGTGCGTGCCTGTTTGCTTCATATTGATGTCGTCACAATGGCGTCGACCGACTTGCAGCGCCCTCTCTCTACGCATCACTTTTCCCATCCGCTCTCCGTGGGACAGGCCTGACTATATAACCATCGTCTGCTCCAGCGCAGCGCCAAAAACGACTTGCGGCGTCGAGCGATCGCGAGCTTCGCCGGCGCAAGCAAGCAAGCGCAAAAAGTCCGAGATCGTCGCGTGACGACGAACATGGAGCGGTCCTCGCTAGCCGAGAAAAACGAGGAGTGGATTAAGATGGACGACCGCAAGGACAACCCGAGCAAGAAGCAGTCGCGGTTCCAGGTGGCCAAGGTGGACTTCGCCGTCGAGAAGCACTCGGACGACGAGAGTAGCAATGAGGAGGACGATCACGATCAAGACGCCGACGGCCAGCCGGACGGCCAGTCGTGGAACGCCTGCTCGTACGACACGCACAATGTGCGCAGCCTGCGCCACTACACGCGCGAAGCCCTGCCGCGGCTCGACCACTACCGGAACATCATGTCAGTGCACGGACACATGGAGCGGCCCACGCTCGACGAGCTACACAACGCTACGCTGTCGCTGCTGCCGGACCAGAAGGTGAGCAGCTGGTCGCCGATTCTGTCGCGCGCAGCGCGCTTGTCTTTCCGTCGAAGCTGCCTCTTTCCTTTTCCCACTTTTTTTTATCACTTTCTCCTTTTTTATTATTATTATTCTCGCGGTCGTTCGTACGGATCGCGTAATCCGATACACTGACTCGCGCGCGCGCACTCACTCACGAGCTCACCGCCGCAACTCGTTTCAGTCGCTGTCGCCCAGCGGCGGCCGTCGTTCAAAATGCCGGTGCGCGGCGCAAGCTTCCTGGCCCGTCCCCTTTCCCCGTCGCCGTCTCCACTTGCCGCCGACTCATTGAGCTGCCGCTACTGCTTGCACTGTCTGGGCCGATCGAGGGATGCGGTTCTCTCTCGCGCGCGTTTTATTATCGTCCGCGATGCCACCACACTCGGAGAGACCAGATCCCCCCTCCACCACCACTCCGGGACATTTCAGCCCGTCAGCTCCATTTATTGTTTTCTCCTTCCTTGCGACGCGCAGTTTTTTCCGACCACATGCGCGCGAGCGCCGGCGAGGAGATTTCGGCGTCTACGTATCCGATCTCTCTCTTTCTCGCCGACAAATAGAACCCGGCAGGAGCGAGGAAGGAGCGGATTATGATCGCCGTTCAAAAGGCGGACGAGGAAAAAGAAATGAGCAGACGCCGCATTACGAAAGGTGCAGGAGAGAGATATGCGCCAAAAGTAAGGCAACGAAAAAAAGAAACAGCAGCCCGACACGACGGGTTCATCTTTACCTTCCCTTCGTTCATTTAAAACGGAAGTAATAATAATAATAAAAAAGGAACTGGGACAACGTGTACAACGCGCTTCTTAAAACGGCGTCTCCCGGCACGTTGTTACGTGAACACACACAGCTGTCTAGAAAGGCAGCTACACCGCATGCGCCGGGCACTCGGGTCGTCGTCGCTGATGCCGGTGGCAACCGGAGCGCGGGCGCGAATATTCAAGCGGACATAGCCACGCGCGCAGAGCGCCAACCCCGAGGAGGTCCCTCAAATCTTCGCTTACGCGCGCGCTCGCGCGCCCGCGAGAAAGAGTGAGCGACGTTGCGAGAGCGTGATGCACTTTCTTTTTCTTTCTTTCTTTTTTTTCAACTCGCGGTTTTTGCTGAAAGAAGAACGACGGCCTTTTCAAAGCAAGCGGGCTTGAGTGCTCTGCTGCTCCCGCAACGGCGGCAGGCAGCCACGCCGATTCAGAGGAGGAAAGCAGTCCGCTTTACGTCGTCGTCTGCTACTGTCGTCTGCTGTTGCTGCTGCTTGAATGGCCGCCGCGGGGAGGGCTACTGCCCCCCTCTTCCTTTCATACTTTTCTTGTCCGTGTGGGCACCCCCCTAGTACCGTGTTTTCCCGCGCGTAACCTCTCGGCGTCTGTTTTCGATGAAGCCTCGCCACAATGATGGGACGAAGTTATGAAAGTGTGTAAAGCGCTTATGATAGTGTTCTTCCATGATATGTGTAAACAAAGAAATGCGCTCTTCTGTGAAAGTGTAATTAGCATCTTCGGTTTGCTGACACTATGACTACTGCTCTCCCATGCACCATGAAACGGTCAAAAAACAAATCCTGTAACTGCGCCGCCGGTTTCGCTTTTCAGCTATTTATCTGAACGCATCTCGCCAGAGTGGAGGGTTGGGGGGGGGGGGGGGGGAGAACAAGGAAATAGGACATTTCAAGCACAACTGTTGCGTCGCTTATTGCGTATTGCGCGCAAGCCCATCTTGTTTGTTCTTATTCCTTTAAAACGAAAGTATAGTAAACAGTGGGTCAAATGAGCTCCTAGCTGTTGGCTGTCCACGGCACGAAAATCGTGCGCGTTATAGGCCGTCTTGTGTTCCGCAGGATACGAAATTAGAACCAATGGACAATATTATTCCGAGTTTAATAAACCTGACGACACATCCTATTTCATCGCCACGATGCTGGGAAGTTATCATAACTGAGCACATAAAATTGATGCTGTGAATCTGAGTTTCTAGAACAACATTGACTTGATGGACAACTTCGTTGAACTGGCCTACTAGCCTCCAGTGACTCGAATCTCAAGTGTTTCACATTTCAAGTGAAAAAAGAGAGAGAGAGAGAGAGAAAATAAAAAAAAATTAAAAAAAAAACACTTAGCAGCATATCTGAACGCCACCTCTTTTTTTTTTTTTCTATAACGCCCAATTACATAAACATACATGTATTTTCTCTCTATTTTTACTCTGTTTGGTGTCACTGCCGAAATTTATTCGTAACATATAATTTCTGACGATCTAACTACGTTTATATGTTCTTTCTTTCTAATTCGTAAAAGTAAAAAAGAAACACTACTTTTACGTCAGCTTTACGCTCACAAATGATTATTTAGTCAATGTATACAATGTCTACTCACGTTCTTTATGGGCTTTATACAGATTGTCTCTAAACAGTCTATGGACTTATAGAAGCTTTTGCTTTTTGTCGACAAATATAGACTGTTCGCAAACAAACTGACCTCAAGTATGTAGGCCAAATGATGTAGACATTTAGCAACTTTTGTGGGTAGGCAGACTTCATATAGATAAGTAAAGGAACAAGTGTCTAGAAGAAGGCAAAGCAGTCTTTACGAGGAGTGTGCGTACAATCTATATATAGACTGTATAAATTATTAATTTTTTTTAACTGTAAAGGGACCAAACTAGAAAGGCTTGGGGCAGGGGAGTCCGCACTTTAAACAGCGGAAAATATGTCTGATGACCGGAATTTTGATTGTGTGTAGAGTCGGGACCGTTGGTCGTGACGCTTGCTTAAGCTTGTGTGGGAGCGAAATCGCTTGCAAATGATTAGGTGGCGCTCTCACTTGGATGACTATCGAATGACTATTGTAATCTGCTGTTTTCGTACGCACATCTCAGGCGAATTTTAGATTCGCTTCCCGTTTCTTGACCAACTTTCCAAAGTCGGATTGGTGGGCAACCCCTCGGGTAGAGTGTACTACTCTACCTCGGGCCTTCTTTCAGGATTAGGTGCGGGCAAACACCTTGCGGTGACAATTTCGGAGGTGCGCATTTGTACTGAAAATGCACACTACAATATGTGACGAATATGCACACGAGATCAATATTTTATCTTGTTTGCTTTTTATTTGATAACTTAGCGCCTTTTATTCTTTAAAGTTTTCTGGAGGAGGAATATCTGCAGAAAAGAAAGCACGGGACACAGCTCATTCGCGCCACTCCGCGGTTGTACAGGAATCATTATGTGCCTGCGAAACGCCTAATTTGAAGTGGCATACACATGTGAACGTGTCTCCGCATTAGGCTATTGAGGATGCCTGCTTCAGGTATGTGCGTATATGTGTGGATCGGAAATGCAGCCTCCGACAGCCTCTTTACTACAGAGTACTACTACCGTAGCTCTATGGGATATGCTCAACTTGCAGTTGTGTGCGCTGTAAAGGTTGCCGTGTGTCTATTTTGTGCATGTATATTCAAGCAAGGATTTCTTAACACTTACAATTAAAGGCGACAGTGAAAAATCGCAACATTCCGAAGGGTGGTAGAAGGACGTTTTTCGTGTATTAGCGCCCTCCATTACACCTATATAAAGCACCAATATGTAGTCTTAACATACCATAATAAGAATGTGTGCCAGAACATCTAGACACAATAAATTTTAAAAAAATTCTCACCCATAAGGGTGCTGAATGGGTGTTTAGAATCTATAGCACAAATGTTTTCATGGCACCGGCTCGAGTCAGTAAAAGGTTTCAGCTGTTGCGGTGCTGACGCCAAATTGTGACGTCATTTTTAACCAAAGTGAGTAGAATTCTCATTGCTGGCGTAGAGGTGTCCGCAGGCAGGCTTGATGATAACGAATACATTTTATGTTAGTTTTTTCGAAGAATTTTTTAAACAAACGTACACCTGCAGTAGACGCAGCACTGTATAGACAGCGTTTTCAGAGGTGGACTCGTGTTGCAAGACTCGAGGGGACACGTCCGGCCCTCCACCTTTCGCCTGCAGATGATGGCCTGATATATATATATATATATATATATATATATATATATATATATATATAGGCCCTTGGTGAAACTATTCACAGTGCGCTAGTTTGCCGAGGAACGCTGGAAGTTCGTGCATACTGCGTATACTCTAGTGTGACATGGACGGGACAGATGCCAACCGGAAACTCTAAGGCTGTAACATCGCCTGAAAACGGTAACATATCACGACCACCGCCGTCTCAATACTACGTTACTTTCGCTCCAAAGGCACAGGCAGGGAGAGGGGGGGGGGGGGGGGGGTAGGCGAGCCGGCAACATTTTCCCGGTTCCCGGAAATGTAGTATATTCAATTCAATTCTCTTTATTTATTTACCAGAAATTATTCTGGCTGGACTCCTGGGCTAAAAGCTGCAAGAGTACAACTTGACGGGGCCCAGGAGACGGGACAGATATGTACCGCTACGCACACTTATGGCACAGCCCGTCCCGAAATGAGGGACACTCCCCGTCTGTCTCCCCTTTCCTAAGGGGAATTATTCTGCATGGCTACGCCACCGCTTATCTGATCGAACCACGACAAAAGGAAAAAGAAAAGAAAAAGTTACGAACCGCATTTTCTACCTGCGCATACAAATGTGTGATCAATGAGGCAACAAAGCCTTACTCGTTCTTTCTAATGGTGCAACCCTTTGATTCTATATAGACCTCTCCCTGCACGTGATCTGCCCCTATATATTGATTTGTCGCACACCTACTGTCGGCCTTCCGCCGTAGTTCCGCGTATAGTATGACCTTGCGGATAACGCACACGCTGAAGCGTCCTATACTATGGTTTCTTCGTCAGGCGCTGAATACCGCGGATGACACGGTACCGGTGGTTTTCGGCCACCGTTCTTCGGAGGCGCGTCGCGTGCAGCGCTTCGAAAGCGGCGCGTTTCTGGTACGAGGGCGCGGAATACGTTCCCGACACTCGTGAACCTTTCCGGCACGACGGCTCGTCTGGTATCAACCGAATCCCTCGCTGTATAGCGCTGGTCGTTCACTGTAGGCGCTACGTGCTCGAGTTAGCGTAGACACCCCGCCGTTGTATGGCACACCCTTGAGAACGGGAGCAGAGGGGTGGGGGGGCGTCATCAGCATCGTTGGCGCTGCACCGAACAGAGTGTCGAGGAATGCACCCACCCCAATACCTCCCTCTTCTTCTTCTTCTTCCGAAGAGCAGCATCTTCTACCCGTCTCCGTCCTCCTCACCCCAAAGCCGGAGCGGTCCCCAAGGGTTCTTCTCTGGCGTTTTCTGGTCCGGGCTGCTTTGGCGCGCGCGGGTCACTGTTTGTTTTGTCTCGCCGCCGCCCGAAGAGGTGCGCCGCCCGAGCACGTGACACAGTGGGGAGGGGGGCTGCCGCCGAGCACCGGTCTTCCCGTTTTGGGCGACCGCGCGTTTATTTGCTCTATTCCTTTTTCTTTCTTTTCCGGCGTTATTTTCTTCTGCCATGTCTGCGTCCCTTTCCTCGCCCTCCTTCACCTTCCAACCCCATCTCTTCGTTGTTCTATTAATATAGTCTTTTACGCCCCCCCCCCCCTTTATTTTATTTTTTTTATTTTATTTTTATTATTTTTATTTTTTTTTGGGGGGGGGGGGGGTTCTGTCCTCTCTGTTTCGCGGACTCTGCGCCGACGCCTTCCTCCCTCGTACCCGCGGCGAGCGAGAGTGGTATAAATAATGAACCGATTCCAAAAATTTCGGCACTCTTTCCTTTACCTGCGCCGTGCCAGGGTCAGAGCGACCACTTCCACTTATTACAATAAGCGGATATGCGCTGGTCGTTTTTTCTTTTTCTTTCTTTTGTGTTTTTGTGGGTTGTTGGATCATTCCTTAATGGAAAAAGAAAGAGAAAGAAACAATATGGAACGGTCTTGTGTTGTCGGCTTCTTGAGCCCTTTCACATGATCAAGGCAATTGAAACGACGAATTACAGGTGCTCGATGGCGCTTAAATTCCACAGAACTGATATTTTTTATTGGTCGGCAGTTACCGCTATCTCTTATCTTTGTGCTTATCGTTTTTCTTTCAGTCAGTCCTTGCTTGCTCCCGTATAGTTGCTTGTCAAGCTTATTATTCATCCCGCAAGTGTTTTGGGCCGATATATCTCAGTACGTGCACAGTAAATAGAGCGCTTATGTATAATTTCTATTTCAAGGGGTATCGATAAACTAGCGTCAATAACATGGGAGCCGCTGCCTAATGCGCTATACAACCTATTTTATTCTTCGTGAGATTTCCTTCTTTTCCTCGAAATATACATGTGACTACTTGGCTTAGCTAAGCTTTCCAGTGCTCCAAGTGTCCGACTACCATTCGTTAAGTGCTGTTCCCTCGCCAGCCTATTAAAGATGTTAATCTTCTGTCATCACTCCTAGTACATGGCGGTTCGTGTCTTCGATTATTTGGTACAAGTCGTCCCCAACGTTACTTAGTAGGACAATGACGTCTCCAAGCCGCATGTTGCCGAGATGTTTTCTGCTAATCCTTACGTCTAATATTTCCCACTTTTGCTTGAGTCTGGATAATTTCATTGATGGAAAGCTCTTTCGCGATATGCCGCCGCGTCTCAGAGAACCACTCCACGTGTGTAATGGAAATCCGTGTGCTTGTCTTAGTTCATGCCGTCAATGTTCTCGTGCCTGAAACGTCCCTTGCGAAGTTCCAAAAGTTGTTGCGATCGGTACTATAGGTTTGAACCGGTGCCTGGTATATGCTGCGGTGCTTGTCAGCGCTGTTAACCTCCAGTTCGCTCGCTTTGGGTGCAAGCTTTTTCAAAACTTTTGCAGCCACTCCGCGAGCGAGTGGCAATATTCGTGGTTAGGACCCCTCTGGTGTAGCTTGCCTGCATGGCGTTCCGAAGCGCAGGATAATGAGGAACACTGTCCCATTCAACCCTTAGAGTATTGGAGAAACGAAAGCTTTGCACTTGCACCCTTACCGAATTTGTGCGGATCACAAAAGAAACCATTTTGAAGTCGATAAAAACGCAGCGCCATATTAATACAATATTAGAAGCTGTCAGAATGGGGAGGGGGGGGGGGGGGGCGTAGTGTATGTAACGGTCGGACGGGTTCTTCAGGTCTCGCGCACAGTGGTTAACAAAAAAAAAAAAAAAAAAGAAAAAAAAAACAAGCTTGTTGACAGCCTATACGGGTAGTCAAATATAGACACATATACTCGTTGTTCAAGCAGCAATTCTTGCAAAGGCTATAGGTTGAAACCTCGCCTGCTGAGTAATGGTAACCTAGTTTCCCTGCACAAGAATGTGAGCCGTCGTACGTTTCCTATTTGAACGCTGAATCGAGAGCATTTCAAAGCCTTGAATGCCCAGCAGGGAACGTGTTCTCGGTCAAACACTTTCGGGAATATCACTTTCGGTTCGCATTCATTGTGTAGACCAGCGAACAAGATGCATGCTCGACGCTCCAATGAGGCTTCGCGTTGGACGTTGCGTAGCTCAAAAGTTAGCTTCCCTGAAAGTGATCGATACGTAGTGCAAAGGTGAAAGTATCCTTGAATATGATCGATACGTAGTGCAAAGGTGAAAGTATCCTTGAAAGTGATCGATACGTAGTTAAAAGGTGAAAGTATCCTTGAAAGTGATCAATAGGTTGCTCAAAAGTTAGCTTCCCTGAAAGTGATCGATACGTAGTGCAAAGGTGAAAGTGTCCTTGAAAGTGATTGATGTGTAGTGCAAAGGTGAAAGTAGCCCTGAAAGTAATGGATAGGTAGTGCAGAGCTGAAAGTGTTCCTGAAAGTGTTCCTGAAAGTGATCGCTACGTAGTGCAAATGCGAAAGTATCCATGAAAGTGATCGACCACGAATACAAGGTACCAGGTGTTCCCTCCCACATTGACTTCGCGTGTAAGTGTCCATTAGTGAGCGACACGAAGGCGAACACCGGGTTGGTTGTCAAGCAACGATTACTCGTCACCTGTGCATTCGAACGTGGCATTCGAATACGTGCGAAATAGCTTTGCGTGCAGTGAATACTTTGTCTCGTAAAACACTATAGTCCCAAGTAGTGTACTGGAAGTAGGGCCAACGTTGTTTGTTCGAAGTAGGACCAGTGTTCCCCAGCGCTGGGCCTTGAATTCCCCCGATTGAGCACATTGGCCCTGCTTACAAAGCTGCTGTGACTGTTACGTTCGGCGTGCTGCATGGTTGAACCAGTGTGACCTCTTGCATGCAAGTCTGGTTGCTCCCTGTCGAACTGCTCCGTGTGAGACATCACTTCACCACAGCGGAATCGAGGCTTCCAAACCACCACGCACTCCTCCACTCGGAGCTGTGCGTCTCACGATCGCAGCAGGGAAGATGGCGTTGCCCCGCAGCGCGAACCGGTGCGTGAAGTCCGGTGCTTCCAGTTCATGCCCACCCTCTCGGTTTTGTCGGCGGCCGCCACTTTCTGGGAAGCGGCCGGCGGCCCTCCGGAGGTCTTTCCTCCTTGTCGATCGCTGCCACCGCCGCAACTCGGAACAAGGGACCCGGTGCGGACGTTCGCAGTTGCTACATATACTTGTTTTTGCTCGGCATTTGCAAAAGGTGAAACGACACTGACCTTGAAGTCCTTGTCGGCGCAGTCTTTCTCTCCCAACCTACCCCCTTCCCCCCCCCCCCCCCCCCCCCCACCCCTGCTGCTTTGGGCGCGGTCCTCTGTCTGTACCCTTGCGTGTCGACGTCTTTGGCGGGGGCGCGGCGGCGGCAGCGGCCACGGAGGAGCTCGACATCATTTGGGACTCCTACGTGATGTAAATGTGTGCCTAGCGTGTCTAGATTTATTCCCCCCCCCCCCCTCTCACCTCTTTCTTTATCGTGGCCTTCCTTCTATTCTTTCTTACCCCCTCCCCGTTACCCTCCTAATTTCACGCAAGTTGGAGCGCGCGAACCTCGTCGGACGCAGACGAAAACGGCAGAAGCAGCCGTGTAATAAACGAAGTCAAAACGATCCTTAAAACGATGATTGTGATTCGCTCCTCCTGGATTTCAAGCTTGCTCTAACTTTAATGTTTATGCGCGAGCAAGCGTATAACACACCATTTAGGGTGTAATTATGTTCCACGACAACAGCCGTCGTTCTTAAGCGCGCGTTCTTTGTTGGATGCTGAGCAGTGTGGTACGTTTCTTTCAGGAACCTTTTTTTTTTTTTTTTTTGCGTGTCTACGTCGTTCCTCGCAGAAATCCACAGGTGAAAGATCGTGAGAATAAGCGGCCCACGCGAATGACGATAGTTACTGTTGGGGATAAAAAAAAAAAATTACATCCCAAAGGGGCTATCGTTTACTCTCAGCATCCCAAATGTTGGAATAAAGTTTGTTTCGATTTGAATTAACAAAAAGAGTGCTGACGACTCTTCTTCGCTGGAGTAATTAGCTGCTTGTCCCATATTGAACTCGGTCGCCGGAGAGTTCTCGTGGCCACGAGATGGAGCACGAGCTCGAAAGTGCAGTTTTAATGCGAGGCCAAGCGGGTTACTCTCTAATGAAAGAGTAGCACTCTCTCTCTCTCTTCTCAGGTTATGCGGGGCGTCAAATTTCCTTTTATTCCGGGCCTTTGCACTTTGCCGCCGGATGTATACCCACGTATTCTGGCGATTCGTTCTCTGTTAACCGTCCGCTTTTCTTTTGGCGGGGTTTCCCACCTCCACGAGCAGATTTTAGCTGAGCGTGTATACCCGTTGCGTTGTGTGTTATACGTTTTTTTTTTTTTTTCAACGCGCGAACTCTGGTCGTTCTGCGTATAACCTTTCGCCGCAGCGGTGAACTGGGCGAGCCAGCAGCCTGGCTTTCACTGCTATATCCCACAGCTCGGCGGCAACCCATTATTGCGCCGCCCTGTACACTGTTCTTCGCGACGTCGTCTCTTGTTCGTTGGTTGATATAATGACGGGCGACGACGTGTGGAGTAATCGTTTTTGAACTACGGGGTTCTCGGAAAAAAAAAAAAAAAAAAAGGGAAGGTGGAGGCCTTCTTTGTTGACTCATTTGTTGGCTATTGTTCTCGGACTTCACGTGGTGTGGCTGGTGTGGCATACATAGTCCGGTGCTCCCGTGTGACTGTGTAGAACACGCGGTATACTCACAATTACGCGCAAAGTATATAGTGGCTTGCCACGGTCGTGAGGCTGCAGTTCAACGTTTGAGTTATAGTTTGAAGAGTCACGGGAACATGCCGCCCTGCGCCTTGTGCGGTTTAACAGATCGCCAGAGAGAGAGAAAGAAAGAGGGAGAACGAAGACGGGCAGTCAGATTTTCGGTCGAACAAAGGCGATGCCACGCGTTCGTCGGCTAGCCCCTCCTTTTCCTCAGAATGACGTCTTTCGTAGCTTGCGCAGAATTGTTCTGTATTGCATTAAATGAAAATCAGTTGCGTGGAGTGCATTGAACTTGACCTTGCGGTAACATCTGTGGTATTTTAGGTAACGGCCGGCGCCTTGTCGGCACACTCTATACCCATTGGGGATTATCTTGTCCCCAACAATAAACGTCAGCAATTTTGCGCGCTTCCTTTATTTAACACTCCGCGCTCGCTACACCTATATACTTTCCTGTCAGGAACGCTATGTCGCGCTTATGCGCGCGTGCGTTCGTGACCTGAACGTACCGGGCGCGCAGCGTCAAAGAAAGCAAATGCACGCAAAATAGTGACAATTATTATTGGGGGGGGGGGGGGGGGGGGCAAGATACGCCCCGAAGAATGCAAGCATAAGAACAAAATTAAGTGCCGGGGACTCCTTTTGAGGGATTCACCAACACCCGTATTTGACTCATTTTCGTTTGTACACGTCTACTATACTTGATAAGAGTATAAGCCAAATCTCGAAATCGGAGTAAAGCATATAGTTACTTCCGCAAAAGGAGTAAGCAACACTCCCCGTTTGTTCATAGTGCCCGGCTATCTATAACGACTCCGAATAATATTCATTTTACCACGTCGTGGGCGAAAGCTCGGGACGAGCCCATTCTACAGAGCCTTTGCTGTTTTTCGAAATTTTCATCCTCCTTTGCATCATTGGCCTGCGACCTCGGTACGTTAGTCGTTTAATTGCCTGCACTTGGGCAATCTAATGATTCAGGCGAGCGCAGAAAAGTTGGTTTTACTCTGGACTGATCGGACGCAAGTTTTCGGGACAATGCGAAATTCCTAGAGATAGAGCCCCGACATTCAGCGCTATATATGAGAGGCGAAGTGCAATATAAACGGCGATCAGATTATAATGCGTGTATTTCAGCGCCCTCACACGTCGTATAGACAATAACAGCGCATGTACGCAAGTCGAGTTGGAGCGTAGAAACGCTTTCGGCAGGTTGCCAATGCCAGCTATATACTTGTTCTCTTAGATGGATAGCTTGTTTGTCTGCGGACCGCTGTTTTGTTGAGGACGACACCCGGAGCAGTTTAGCACCGAAGACGTTTGCTACATTCAACTGCTGTATATCACCATGGAGAGCGCCGCGAAACAACCTCACAGCCGTCGCCAATGTCCGTAATTAGTATGTCGTCAAGCTATTATAGATGGCTTTCAACGTCATATGTTCGGCAGCTGCTTCTTGATTTTCTGGGTACCTATATATAAACGACATTTAGGTTGTTTTGAGGATGCTCCGCCGTCGAGATTGCAAGCGCACATTTAAATGCTAAATAAAAACATTTCAACGGCAAAACGCAAAGCAGAAATAAAGGGGCGACGCGCAAACCACTCTGGAGGCAGCAACTTGCCAGGTCCCGACGCATAAGGAAGCTGACATGATTCTGTTGAGGCCTTTGGACGTTATAAACCCCCATCTGTCTAAGGTTTTAGACTCCGTGCTTGATGAAGACGGTCCGAGATATTTCTAAACTGTACAGGGTCCAGAATATATGCAATACTATTGTCCTAAGTTGAATGGAATTTAAGCTTTTGACTCGTGCGGTATCACTCCCTCGCCGATCAGTGTTATCTAATACTCTCGAGAGACCATTTCGTTCTGCACTTGCTGTAATTACATGTAATGAGCACAAGAACACAAAGGTTTGTCTGTGTGTAGGAAAGTTCTCGCATAAACGGGCGAATCGCAAGTGACTCACTGTGGTTATGCGGTGTTTTGCTGCTGACCACGAGGTTGCGAGTTCGATTCTGAGTGAGTGAGTGAGTGAGTGAGTGAGTGAGTGAGTGAGTGAGTGAGTGAGTGAGTGAGTGAGTGAGTGAGTGAGTGAGTGAGTGAGTGAGTGAGTGAGTGAGTGGTAGGTCGCCCGTGGCAATGGCGTTTAGCCGCTCGCCGATAACAGCACGGGTGTGGCGTCTGCGGGATCTGCCAGCGACACCTACATCACAACGGCAGCCTGTCGTTCGATACTCTATTGTTGCGTAACGAACACCGCATCCGAATCACACTACCTGTAGTGTACATTGTGTGTAGAGTGTGTACGTTTCTCAGCGTGCGTCCGGGCGTGCTGTGCGTGGAGAGCTGAGCCTTCTGGCGATGGATCCTGTTAACACCTGCCTCCGCGTGCGTGGACAGTCGCGACGTTCGTCACAACCTGCACAGATGGTCACTCGACGCTCTTGTTGCATCCGCCGGGGAACGTATTTATGAGTCTCCTGTCTGTCTGTCTGCATAAGTCATCCGATTTATCTGTATGTTCACCGCGGGTTAGCCGTCGTGCTAGCCGTAGCTTGGCAAAATCACTCACTCAGACTCACCAATATTTTGTCCGCACTCACATTCGTGTACACTTGTACTCGTCAGCACTAACTCATGCTCGAAATTGTGTCCAATCACACTCGTTGACACTTACTCGCACTTCAAGTCCAAGTTGTTTCCGGCAAGTGGAATACCGTCAGGCAAGGATGCCAGGGCGGGTATTTTGTAGCGATGCCTTATGACTTATTCTATACTAGTCTTATCACCCACCGCTCACGGCCGGCTGATCCCGTTGGTAACGCGAGCGGACCGTCGCTCCATGGCCACTGACAAAGCGCTATAAGCGCGAAAAGGCATTATCCCCGGAAAGACATCGCTGCAAAATACCGGCCCTTATTTGGCTCCTCTGCTTGCTCCAATTGGCTGCTACTGAGCCATGACAGTCGAGCAAGGTAGCATGACGTCACGGATCGAAGTGCACCGGCCTTGTGCTATCTAGGAGACGTTGGCCAAGCGTCTCAACGCGCTCGCTTGCCGGCGAGGAGTTCATAACTCGAAGGGTCGCCCATCGGCGTTCAATTGGGAATTAATGCTTTCGCATTCACAACTCATAAGAAGTGCTTCGATGTCCTCGGACTTTTATTGAGTTCTAAACAGCATGTCAGATGCTTTGCACTATACAATAGCAGCGTGCCCTTAGCTACATATACAGAAGTATGTCCAGTGTCGCGTTAAAACGCAGTATACCTCCGCTTTCGCTTCATCAGTTGGAAGGCTTATGCGCATTCAGTGAGTGATGCGGAGTGCGCAATGTGCCGCGGTCATTTAAGCTCACAGCTTGCCTTTATAACTGTTTTCCTCGGTCGTGGCCTATAGGGATCATGACCAGCTTTACAGCTATGTACTTTGAAGAATTTCGTTGCTGATTTTGGTACTTAATTGTTGACTGTGGTACCAGCCCTTGATCGCTTGTAACAGATGATACGTACAGTTTGTTCCACGTAACCTCAACGAAAGCTTCCCGCTAGAATTTTGCCTTAAAATGTCCTTAACATTCGAATAAATAATGTTATGAAATTGCATAATTAGGCACAGTACAATGGTAATCAACGAAGTTTATATATGCTGGAGTGGTTCGTATAGAACAGGCATCGGCCAACCATGACAGCAATCATATCATATTATGTATATAAAGCGGCTGATCAATGATGGTCAATTCGTAGTCTTACGAACAAAAAGCAAATTCGCTAGATATTTAACTGCACCATTTTAATGCGCAGAACATTAAGTGAAAGTCCAGGTTGTCGAGAGCAGCTCTGCGGAACTGCAGTGATAGAGCACCCGTATACATATATTGTCTTATTCAAGGTGGTAAAAAATAAAACAGAAAAACACACGCACAAACAAACAACATTTATTCGACGGTGGATTCGCGTGGCGTTGTCATTAGGGCGCTTGTATGAGATAACGATCAATTGTGTCTAAAGGGGCCACGACGTGCTGCCATACTATGAATGGCCCATTTGCTCGTGCCCGACATCGATCACTTTGAAAGCGCGCTTTGTTCACATGCATAGCACATCTGCATATACGTTGCTGGCTTTCGCCACAAAGACCGGCCTTCAAGGCGGCATTTTGCCACGAACTCTTAAAGCGATTGAGTGCAAACTCCTTCTTTGTGCGGGAGTGCCATTGCTTGTCCCGAATTTGACTCCATTTAGGAGAGTTACTCCCTTGTGAAGAAGTTGTATCACTCCCTTCGTTCCAAGAGTGCACAGTATAACGCGCTTTACACACCTTCATGCTCGTGCGTACACTTGCAGTCTGAATGACGACGGTCAATGCGTAGTCGTTATGTAGTGTCTGAGTTCGCTGAATATTTGCGTACTTGCGAATTAATTGATAGTTAACGTCAATCATCTCCCGCCCTCGACAGCGTTGCGCTTCCGTGGGCAGCCCTTCTATCACTTTGATAGACCAACGGTTACCTGAACTTACCTGCTCCAGGCATTACAGGCCTGCCCAACTCCATTTTTGTCTCCTAATCTCGTTGCACGTCGCGAATATATCTGCATAATCGTACTCGATGTAGAAGCAACACTCAAGCTGAAAAAAGGCGCACGGTATAACGACGCCGAGGGGAAGCATTCGCGCGAAGCCTCAGAATAGCACACGACGCGCTTGTCTGCGTGGGTGCGCTTGTTTTGGGCGACGCGGAACTGTTCGATAGACACAGCAGGGGAAAGACATAAAATACAAATAAAAAGCAGGGTAAAAAAGAAAGGGGGGGGGGGAGGGGGGGAAGAGAGAACGTAAGGGAGCCGATGGATGGGCCGCAGTGCACATGGCGTTTACTAAGAGGGAAACAAGCTCTCTCTCTCTTCTCTTTTTTCTCTCTCTCTTTCTCTCTCAATGCGGGCTTCCTCGTGTGCCTACAGATCTGGTCGGTACTCCGGCCGTTTCATTTCTATTTGTTTTTCGACGTCGTTGAAAGACAGGACGCAGGGGTGTGCGGGTATTGAAAGTTTCGAATAAAAATCGAGTGTCTGCATGAAACTCGAATTTCTTTTTCCGATTATTAGATTATTGCCGAAGAAATATTTGTTTTATATGGCTGTTGGACCCATGCCTGGTCACGAGAAGGACACGAGCTTATAGCCAACCGACCGCTTCAAGAGCCCGCTGTAAGCCGGCAAGGAACTGGGGTCATCGTTACACCTTTTGCTAATATGCGAGGCGAGCTGTCCACTATATATATATATATATATATATATATATATATCATATGACGGCATATATATATATATATATATATATATATATATATATATAACGGGATTGCTAGCACGTATGCGTATATTGAACGACGTAAGTCTCTCTCTTTTTAAACTGTCTTTCTAACCCATATATTCTACCTACAGTAGCACAAATATATGCGTTATTCGATTCGGCATTCGGAGCCAGTATAGTTTTCGTATGTTCGAATAATAGCGAGTGGGGCAAGTCGGTGGACGTTCGTGTCGAAATAAGGAGGAACAGCGCCGCAAGAACAAAACTGGGATACGAACTGAACAAGTAACTTAGCGCAATAAAAAAAAAAAAAAAAGAAAAAAAAAAACAGACACAAGAAAGGGAGACAAAGACAAGCGCTGTGTCCCTTTCTTGTGTCTGCGTTTTTTATTGCACTAAGTTACTTCTCCAGTTAAGGAAAACCAACTAGCCCAACAATTAATTCTTCTAGGAATACGAAGGTACGGTCAGTGCTTTCTTTTTGGTCTCCTGCAATTCCTGCTTTGTCCTCGTCGAGCTGTTCCTGCTTTGATGGCGAATTTTCGTGTTCGATTCGTATTCGAAATTTCGGATACTCTCACACCACCACGCAAAGCGCCGTTTGCGGTCGCCGTCGAGTCCGCATACTCGGCGGCGGGTTGAGGTTCCAGCGCCGACCTCCGCGGTCGGGGCACCACCGCAGCACTTTGGTCAGCCGCGCGATGCGACTCCGGCGTGGCTTCGCCTCTTGCGCGCCATACGCAGGACCCCAGCCGCGTCGTTGCGTAACCGGCGCAGTGCCGCTGCACACGTTTCGTTTCCCCGCCGGTGACGTAAGCGCGCGTTTCTTTCCCCGAGCAGCGGTTGCAGCTGCCGCGCTGCTTCTCCCTCTGCTGCCACCCACAGTTACAGCGGTATCTATTGAAGGCTCTTCCGGCTCGAAAAGATACCACCATCTTGTCACTATGCAAACGTCCTGTATTGCTTTATTGTGAACCACAGAATAACTAAATGAATGAATGAATGTGCAAAATATTGAAGAAGGTAAGGCAACACTTCGATTCAGGGGAACCTATTCCGGACTACCGTGATGCAGGCAGGTCTATACGCGACGGCGGCCTAACGTAAAAAAAAGAAAAAAAGAAGAACTATTACAAATATGAAATAAACAACTTGATTGATTGATTGATTGAAAAGTGTGGCCACGGGACACAGCTGTGCTCATGGTATTCACTCGGTGCATGCTTGTTCACTGGAGATGCTCAAACTAGCGCTCGCTTCAAGGCGTCCGCGTTACCAAGGTGCATCGCAAAATGTCAATCGGCGTCGCAAAATCGCGAGAATGACGGCATTGCACCTATAGCCTTCGTTAAAGGACCGACGCGAATGAGCGCGTGACTATACCCGACTCCGGGACGTGTACGTAGTACTTCTATAGTTAACCAGTAGTGTTTAGAATACTCGGTGAGGGGGAGCCTAACTTGCGTTCTCACTCCACGGATACTTAGTTCTAGCCCCATAAGTGCCATACAGGCAAGACCGGACCCCGCCAGGCCACTATATATCAGCGCCCAAGCTCCAAGTGGCTTCTTTTCCCTTTGACAATTGTCGCGTATAAACGAAACGCGTGGCATATAGCGCACGGCAAGTGTGCGATGCATCTGCAGCTATAGCATCGCGGGGGGGTGTGTGACCGTGAACCACGGATTCTTGACCTCTCGCTGCCTCGTATACAGAAACGGGGCACGCCTCCTTAACTTATCGGCGCAAGCGGCTGAGCTGTGCGTACGTCGGCTGCGCGCGCGAGGCTATTGCTCGCAGAGAATTCGAGCCTCGCCGTCGAGGCTATATACCACGTTTGTCGCCACTCGGGAGCGCGTTCTTTTTCCGGAACTTTTTTTACAGCGAAGCTGTATATGGCTAGGATCCGGGAACATATATGGCGTCCGCGCGGAAAAAAAAAAATCTCCCCTAAAAAGCGAGAGTCAAAGATCCAACAACAAAAGCAAATGCACATTGACACTCGCGTCGGAGCTCGGTTTAACGGCCACCCGTGTCTAAAACGACGCGTCTCCGTGAATGTATGACGTAGTGCGTGATGTAGTGTGCGCCTGATAAGGCGACCAAAGGGAAAAGGGTTGGCGCCCCTCGGTGCAACCGCGAGAACGCGCTCGTGCCCCTGCTCCCGCGTTCGTCGTTGTCTTCTTCCACAGGTGGCCACGTTGCCGCTCATCATTCCAGCGTACACAATTT
The DNA here is from genome assembly GCF_013339745.2 of Dermacentor silvarum. Lineage (NCBI taxonomy): Eukaryota > Metazoa > Arthropoda > Arachnida > Ixodida > Ixodidae > Dermacentor > Dermacentor silvarum. The sequence goes on along the minus strand of NC_051155.1, from coordinate 217,083,177 downwards.
CGCTTCTCTTCTGTCGTACTAATGGGGAGGCCGCGTTTACGGAGTTATGAGCCATTCATTGTCTTACGCGACGGACGCATTTAATAACAGAGGTGATACGCGAATGTGTGTGCGTACCTATCGTCACGATAACCACCGATCAGGACAATAAATATGTTCGTACCCTTGTTCAAAATTTTGTGTCACCTCTGTGTCGTGCGCTAAACAGCTTTGCTGGTCATCCACCTTCACAGAGTGGAATGGCTCATTAATTTTTTTGAAGACGGTATGCTAACAAGATTCAAGATACCGATAACAATAATATATATAGTTGGTAATTGCGGCTGTTTGGACGAATTCGCACAGCGGCTGCATCCAGCGTCCCTTTCAGCCGAGCGCCGCGCTTTCTCCTTCGCAGGTTGCAGGGCGTGACGTCACGCATATGTGGCGGCGCTTTCGTCGCATTCCGTGCAGTCAACAACAGACAGCGTAGTCGTCGGTGTACGCGCTTGTAAACTTTGTTTATGACCTTTTTCTACACGCTGAATGCATGACGTGACAGTGCAACTATGTTTGTCGTCGAAACTTTATGGAGAATCGTCCGAGGGACATGCTGTGTCGGAGTAGCTGTATTCTCTTGACCAGCGTTAAAAAACTTTCATTACGCAAAGCGGTTGCACGTGAGGCCCCTTCTAAGAAATAGCAATAAGTCACGCTTTATTTTTTGTTTACAGTCCTTTGCTGCACGGAAAAGAATTTGTTTTCCTGTTTAGTCAGCGAAACGCGTTTACGCCTGCTCCGTGTTTTCGCACCTACGTGGTTGGCGCAGTTTTCCGCTCGTGTTAGCAAACTTGAGGCAGTTGGGCTGTGGGTGTAGAGACCGATGTGTTTCCTTCTTGAGGGAAGGGAAAACTGATTGATTGGGTCGGTTTGGTTTGGTTTAACGTCGAAAAACGAGAATACCCGAGGTGATGAGAGGCACCGTAGTAGATTGCTTTGTTTTGGCCGCCTTGAGGGTGTTCCTTTAACGCGCACCCAAATTCACTCATCCACTCCATCGCATTCCACTCCACCGGAACGCGGTCGCCGCCGCTGGATATCGAACCAGCGACCTTGCGCTTAGCAGCAGGACGCCAATATATGTCAGTCAGCCGCCGCAGTGGGTAAATGAGAACTGTAAGGAGAAACAGTCTATTCTGTAGCCCCTTTCCCTCCTGTCTCCTCCTTCGTTATATGGGCAGCTGGCCGGCTGCAGAGATGCGCCGCTGAACGAGCACTTCCGTTGTTTACACTGCGGGGTCGAAAACGCGCGTTCCATGCGAGGAATGTTCGCGCTGGCGACCTCTATCCTCGCGCTTGCCAGCGCACGCACGTTCCATCGTTCGTTCCCTGTAATACATGACGGCAGACAGAAGGCTGTTCTTCGAAAGATGTTATATGTCCACAGTTTGCGGCTGACCGTTTGAACGAAGTTGCGCGCACTTCCCAGAAATGTCATAAAAAATGTTACCGTGCGCGTCGAAGGTACCGCGCCGGGACACGTCACACACGAAAAAAAAAAATGAAAAGAAAAAAAGGAAGTTTCGTAATACCGCGAAGCGTAGAGAGATGCTCCGCGGTGCATTGCACGGCCGCGCAGCAATGCCCGCCGCGCAAGCAGCGCCGACCCGTGGGTGTTGAGGTGTGGTGGAGACCGGTTGGGCGAACGAACGAGTAGGTGTGCGTCCTCCGTTGAGAGGAATTTAAGATTAAAACGAAAAAAAAAGAGAAGAAAGCTCGATAAGGCAAGCATGGCTGGCGTGAAGAAGCAGCAGCGCATTCGTAAGAGGCGAAGCGAGGGTGGTCGCAGTCGCCTACAGCCGCGGCGCCGCTTCCTAGCAACGGGGTTGAATAATAATTTCTTGGACACCCGAAGCTCCGCACGCCCCCGCCCCGACACGAAAGTCTATCTGCGCCCAGCTGAGACCATTGCAGACTACACGAGATAGAGTACAATGGGCTTACTTGAGAATTAAAAAAAAAAAAAAAAATTGCAGCGTTAAACATATACCGAGACTGCGCGCTGTATAGTGAAGGGTTCCGCGAATTTTAAAACACCCAGGATGCTTTAACGTGCACCCAAGGCACGCAACACGAGTTGGTTTTTGCATTCCGCTCACAACTGAATGCGGCCGCCGCGGCCGGGAATCGAACCCAGGACCTTGTGCTCAGCAGAACGTAACATCCGCCGAGCCATCGTGGTGGTTTCTCGATGAGAGAATAACAGCGGGAGCTTCGCTTTAGAGAGAAGGCGAAGATCGGGCGTTGGTCGTTTCGTTATCGCTGTTATTTCACTATAGTTGCGACGCTTTACGACCGCTTATCTTTCGGAGAGAATTGCAGTGCATACACTCCTTGCTATTTCTGTTGTCTCGAAGAGGCGTTCGGATAGTTTTCTGGATCACCCTTTTTCTTTCGTAGCCTCGTACCGAGGCATCGGCGAACAACGCATAAACAGTGCATCAGCCAAACTTGATTACCTCACATCATCCTCGGCAGCCATTCGCTTCTATTGTCGGGGCAGTAATAGCCGACGAGTGAAGCGCGCGTCGCGGTGAGCGCGTTTTGTTTTGAGTTCTCCGTGACATCACGGTCCTTAACATACCGGCATCTCTATGGTGTAAGCTCATGCGGATAGAGTTAGGATATGCGCAGAAAACGATGACGAAAGTTCTACCTCACCGGTTTGAACGCCACAGGTTCTCAGTGCGTCGCCTCGCGGCGGTTTGTGTGCACTGCATGAGAGGCGAAGCAGGATTAAATCGCTGCCGTGCGGCAATTTCCGTAGTTCCGCGACATTGGGAAGCTCTGCTCCTTCGTAGTCGGAAGGCGTGAACTAAGCGTATAATGTGACTCTGGCATTAACCGTGGATATTCGCTGCGTGTCCATTCGTTGTGGGCAGGTCGATCTTTAATTTTTTTTTTTTTTTAGCATTGTATGCTTCACCTTCTAAAGGACATCGCCTCTCTCATCTTCGCAAGCGTGGAGAAGAAAAGTTGAACAGAAGCCATCGGAGGATCGTTGTCAAAGTCAAGCGATAGCTTCCCGGTATAGACCTGTTGAGACATGCTGCTGGGGACACACTTATTGGTTAGCTCTCTTGGTTAACGCTATGGAGGCGTGTGGGTTGCATGTGACGTTGCATGCTTGGATGATCGGTGCGCGTTATACAAACCACATTAGAACGCCTTCGAGGACCCCTGTCATGCGCTAGCATCGGGATCGGCCCACCAACACCTTTGACTGCACTGCATCTCAGATCGACCCAGTTTACTCAGTCAGTCAGCCCTCCACGCAAAGTGGGTACAAGAGCCGAAGAAAGCTTCGCTTAACCCCACACAGGCCAAACACCACTGCACATCAAACAAAGTTATTACAGCTTGTTCACACTTATTTCTAGCCATCGACTTAACATTCATACAAAAACAAGAATTGAATAAGATTGAGTAGAACGATTAGTATTTATTAATTAATGGCTTGCTGATGAGTCCACAACTGAAACGTCCCTCCAGCTTATTAAAAGCGCTATAGTCATGGGTTTCGCGTTAATCTTACAGGGCTTAAATATAAATTTCGAGGTAAGTGCAGCGTAAAAAAAAAAAAAAAAAAAAATGTTGCGTTGGGCTTTGCGGGGTTATAAGAACAGTATAACGATCCGCGGCTGAGGCTTTTCTCACGCTATAGCGCGTACGTGCGAACACGTGATACGCGCGTTGTCTCCGCGAGTGGAATGTTTCTTGCCGATGGCCCTGCAGCGGCTGACCTCCGGTATCTTCTCGTCGCCTATATGCAGCTGCTCCGCGGAGCGATAGCACGCAACCTAGAGATTGCGCCCGCGAAGGATGGCAGTAGGCGTTGCACGTGCTCTAACTCTACGTGCTATAAGAAAGTCAGACTTCGAGATAACAAAACCGCGCACACAGATAGGGAAACGTGCGTAACGTAATTACGCATACGAAAGATATGCGAGTTCCTCGCTAAGCGAGATCGTATACCGGTTGTAGCTTTATGTCTTAGAACGACAGAAACTGAGCACTAAACTTTAGTAAGAACGATAGAAAGCTGTGCGAGTTGGTAGGGAGTCACACATTTAAAGAGCAGGTGTATAAAACCAATCTATCTTGTGTTCATTTGTTTAATGTCACGCTTGTAAAACCGACCCGCTACGGTAGCGCATTGCGCACTGCGGCTTTGTGCTGCAGATTACTAGGTCGCAGGTTTGACTCCAGATAGCGGGCTTCATTCGCGAACATTTCGCTACACGTTAACCTCAGGATGGTCAAAGTTGATTAGAAGCGAAGACCTCTGCTACGCTATCTCCCATAGCCCTGGCGCAACCTCGAGACGGTTGATCTAAATACACAGTGTGGCTCGCAAAAGCTGTGACAAAAACGGTAGGTAGAAAAAAGAAATTATACATGGAAGTGCCTACTTAAGCATTTGAAGGATCGTGGAGACAGGGGAAAGAATAACAATAACACAAAGGAAGACTGGAGAGAGAGAGAGAGAGAGAGAGAGAGAGAAAGAAAAAGAAAATGTTTTGCAGGACGTCTGGCTTTTCCCTGTATATGCATATCGCTCTTCGAAGTGCGGGGGCAATGCACTTAAGCTCGAGTGGGGATGCCGGCAGTCGCGTCGTTTCTATCGTCTTTCTCACGTTTCTGCAGATGCATGTTCCGTTATGTTGAAACAGGGCGAAGGGGGAGGGAGGGGGGGGGGGGCAGTCTATTTCGGCACCCGCCCGGACTCCGTGCCCTTGAAATAGCGCCGGGAAGAAGAGAACTCCTGCAGGGCGGAAGAGACGCTCCCACGTGATCCCCCCCTCCCCCGTCGGTTAAACCGTAAATATTTTATTTACCGTTTCTATATCCCGTGTTCTCGCGTAGTTTAAGGGCCGCAGAGAGATAGCGGCGCTGTACAATACGCAGCTCGGATAGCTCGGTCGCCACCGTGCCGCACATAATGTGTAGTAGGGTCTATGGCTTATAACACTATGAGCCGAAATGTCGCTTGCTCGATTCCCTGTTGAGGCAGTTACATTCTGATTGGACGGAATGCGAAGTTGTCGTCTACTTGGACAAAATAATAACGCAGTGTCGTCCGCTATATGATTTCTCTCGTAGTCTGTGTTGTTCTATAGGGACGTTATGCGGAGGTTTGAACTCCAGGAAGTTGAGCTAGTTGGTATGTATTCATCGTGAGAGAAGGTAAGGCGTGCACACACGGACGCAAGAGAAGAGAACCAAACAACGCAAACGGCGTTTGTATTGTCCGTGTCTGCATGCATTACCTTCTTTAAGGATGATGCGGAGGTTTGCTTGACATTAAAACTCCGCCACGTTTGTATTTTGAGCCAATCGGAGCTGACACGATGATATTCGACAGCGTCCAAGTTAGCGCTCCTGAAACGAGAATTGCAATGTCCGGTGGCCGCCTTGCTGTCCATTTAGCCGTATATGCTGCGGAGAATGTTGGAAACACGCCAATGGATAAAAGTTGACCTCTAAGCTGCGGCTGTCTGTTCATCCGTTCGATTTCGTTGTAAGGAAAATAATTTCTGCGCTTATGACGCAGAAAGACCAACGGCGGATTCCGCTGGGTTGGCTTCATCGCTACTGGAAGACCGTGTCTTGCGAGTGTCTGCAGTGCGGGGAAGCGCACGACGGTATGACTTATCCTTCTGTGTATTTCACGTGGTCACGTTGGTTAACGGACGCCGTGTACGCGAGAGAACGATGCCGACATTGCGGAAGCGTAAACAAAATCGTCGAGCGGCGGCGGCTCTAAATATCCGCCGGAAGATCGTAGGCGCCGGATAAGGGCCGTTCCCTCCTGTATCGACTTGGCCGGGGGTATAGGGCGTGCGTCTTTCCTGTCTTGGCTGTTCGCGCGTGGCCTTGACATTTTCGTTCGATTACCTGTATAGCGCGCTGCGGATAGGTGCCTGTTTCGCGCTAAGAGCCAGTTACAATAGAATATAACTGTCCGAAGTTACACAGGAAGTATCACGTAGTAAAGAGCGAGTGGTTAATACATGCTGAAAAGGAAATTGGGTACCGGACAAAATAAAAGAAAGTAAGCGATTCGGCTTCCTTAATTAAATTAATGTTTTGTTCACAACGGGGCGGGCAAGACTTCCTAATATATGCTGCAACATGCTCGCAGATACGCCGTAATGCAGGGTCCGTGTAATGTTTACCACGTGTCGTTCATCAACGGGCACAACAGCGTTTCTATATTTCGCCCAATCAAAATGCGGCCGCCGTATATATAGCTGGGATTCGATCTCGCAACTTCGTGTTCGGTATAGCAGCGCTGGTACAGATACGAAAAAAGAAAAACTTGCAGAGGAAAGTTTTGAACACTGTGTCAAACAATAACATGCATGCGTACATCTATACTGTAGAAGCTAGCAGCTGCGTTACGTAAGTACACTGTAGCTGCACAAGTGCAAGAGTATAACAAGCCACAATGTTCAGCTCTCTTTCAACACCAGATATTAAACAATGCTGATGGCGCGGTTCTTTTTTTTCCTTTTTTTTTGTCATCGCGACCGATTTTTTTTTTTAAATAACTGCAGAAGGCGCGGTGACACATGTTGCGAGCACTTTGAATGTCACATGGAGGAATTCAACGATGTTCTCTTTCTTGTTTATTGCTTTACTTTGTTTAAAGGCTATTGCCCTTGCAACGTAAAGCGGAACACAGCTGCATCATAGCTTCTTTGGTTCAGAATACATGCAGCGGCGATAGGGCTCATATTGCCGATGAGTACGCAGTCGTGACTCCGATTTCAAGACGCGGTTGGCTGCACCCGATGATCGCGATTTCGGTGCTCGTCGAAGCCACGCACATGCGAAAATGCACGAATCGAATTTTTAGGGGATAAGTACTGGTACAAGCGCACAAGCTCACCGCGATGAGGCTCGCAATTTGTAAAAATTAGCGATACTCGGCGGCAACCTTTAAGAACTCAGCACAATCTCCGCCCGCAAACACGCACTGCGAACGCAACGCTCAGCGCTCTGAACATACAGGGTGTTTCATTGTAGCTGCATCAAAATTTTTAAAATTGCCGTGGCAGATAGCACAATTATAATCCTTGATCTAAACTACTCGATGAGGCGGCCATTACTTCCGTGAGAAATCAAGACGCCTAATTAAATAATTAGCGTAATTACGCTAATTAACTTCTGAATTAATTATTTTACGGCACATCTTTCAATATACGAATTATAGCCGCTGAGTTCGCAAGGCGTATCCACTGGGAACGAATTCTCAGGACTGAACCAGTTTCGATATATTAATTTTCAACGTGCCCGACGAAATGCATTGGCGTTCCAGTTAACTTTGTGCTTCAATGCATAGAACAGCGTTTTCCTCAAAAAGTACATCCACGTTAAAAAAGTACATCCACATTTCTTCTTTTATAATACTGATTAATGGCATACCATAAACCTTTCATCCCCAGTGGCACCCTTATGCATATCGTGACGCAAAAGAGGGCCATAAAGATTGCGAAGGGCCCGAAACGCAGCGAAGGTCACGATGAGGACTGTTGCAAGGCCCTGTATTTAATAAGGTGCAATGAAAGAGACAATAGAACGTTATAGCGGATTCGTAAAAATTGCCACACGCATCTGCAGCTCTAACGTTACCGTTATACCACTGCTTCGTACAAAAATACATCGTTACTTTCTTTAGAACCCTTTCCAACTTTCTATCAACTTTATTAACATCCTATGGCGCTTGGTATAGGCAGTGTAGCGGGTAACGCTATGTGTTTCCTGTTCGTTTAGCGCTGAATTTAAAGTGTCGCTTCAAGTTTGTCACCTGTATAGTTAAGTGTGGTTGCGTTACTTCAGCCTTCTGCGAAACTGTGCGCGTGTGTGTGTCTGTTCGAACTCGTTTTCGTGCCTTCATTTCACAAGTTTGTGGAACTCATCATGCACATTCGTGCTTTTAAACTGTTCTCAATTGTTTTCGAGTGCTTTCAGCGTTAACGTTTCTTTCTTTCTTTGTTTCTTTGTTTCTTTCTTTCTTTCCTTAAGGTGCCTGTTAATCTTTCTTAGGGCTTGTTGAAAGTTTAGACTTAACACGATTCGTGCATCTTCAGCATCGTTAAAAGCATAGAGCGGCAGAACGGTTTAACAATTTCGAATTTTTTCCTTTGGGTTTTGTAGAGCGGTTCTCGAACATCAACTCCACGCCTGGACTCTCTGAGATACTTGAGGTACACGAACGTTATCGAATATTTCACGCGTATTGCGCAGCGAGAAACTTCAGCAGTTTGTCTAGCGCAAGTGATTACTATCAAGAACAAGGGACGAATAGCTTCCTCGCCGTGGCAGATGCTCACAGGCCCCGCAACGAGTTGGTTACGTGGGACCTTTGTTCTCGCGACTCCTCGCCCTCGCGCTTGGTGGACCGTTACCCGGTTAGTCCTAGCGCATGCCGTACGTCTATATTTGAAAACACTCTCGTCTACAGCACATACGGCGCATACTAATAAATTTTTGGAGCACAGGACCAACCGGAAATGTTTTAAGATGTACGCAACGCATTTTAAACATCGCTATTTTCATTAGCGCTTATGATTTTGAGGCGTTATCTTGACGCCTGAGGGGGATATATAGCACTTTCTCGAATATAAGCGTTACATTCCCTCTTTTTTTTAAAACTAACGCTGTGTTTCAATTTTATTCTGTGCGGAGCGACCACACTCCTCACCAGATTACGCACCTTTCAGCATCATATGGGTCACATTGCGAAAGCGGTGGAATCGGGCGTGCGCGAAGCGTCGACTTGAAAATGAGCGTGGCGCGGCTTATACACTCCGGTCTGCTGTATAATAATGAACGGCAAACGACTGGACGCGAGGACAGGACGTCGAATAGCCTTTATTAACACCCTTGCGTTGTGCTAAAGAAGTTTGCAGTTCCACACATGCTCATTTAGCGACCGATCGACCTTCCGAAGTTCTTACCGGCCGACGCGCCAAGTCTTTCTCTTTTTGTTTAAGCTCACCCGTATAAGTCGACGCCAAGCACTGCTCTTACGCGCAAATGTTCAGAGCCCTCGCAATGGCGTATTCTATGTCCAGTTTCGATAGGATGGTTTCTTGATTGTTTGTTCGTTCGTTTGTTTCTGTTCGCATTTCTTTGTTAATTTGTTTGTTTTCAGTGTGCGTTCGAACGTTCTACCGCTTTGAATGTTTTCTTTTATTCGGGAAATCACGCGCTTTCCTCTTTGACAGTCTCTCTTTATTTGATTCCGAAAATGGCCTCCTGGTGCACTTAAGAGCTCGACCAAGGCCAGTCTTCTCTATGGTGCATTTGCGGGACCGGTTCTGACGCATCCCGTGCTGTAAATAGTGGAGTTGCGTGTTTCTGTTTTAACTTTTGTCGCGCTATCAGAACTGGTCGCCGCCAAGAGGGAGAGATAAAGAAAAGAAAGACTCTTCTTCCGTGTTCGGTTATCATTACGTATCCCTTTCTCAAGTTCATTTTTGGTTACAGAACGGTTAGCTTCCTCGCGCCGATGGGACTAACATCGGCTTGGCTGCGAACTCTGTTGTGTTTCTTATCTGTCTGCGAAGTGCCAAGTGTCTGTAAAGGGGCGCATACTCTTATAGTCAGACGATGTCTTCGTGCTGGCTTATCGTCTGCGCCTTAACGTGGCAGAGCTGCCGAAATAAATTTGAATTACAACCAACTGCACCAATACGGTCGCATCCGGGTCGTTCGGCATTCTATCAAATCTGCGATGCTTTATGTTTTGGTCCCCTTCGTCTGAATTTCGCCTCTGCGCAGTGGTTACATTTAGTTCCATCTGCAGCCAGCACAGTTATTCATTATTTTTTAAATAATACTGTCTACTTGTTCCGCTTTCGGGGTCCTTACAAGATGCACTTAATATTAAAGAACAAGTTACGTCCGCATAAAGAGAATGCATTGGCGGAAGCACTTGTTTGGGCATATAGTTGTACGTTCCTTGATAATAAGTTCCTTGGTATCGTTTCACAATTCGTCGCCAGTTTCCGAATAACGCAATTGCCATGTGGTTCTCCTATATGTTTACGATGGCTTCAGGCTCTAAGGTTAGGAGATAAACATTCGACTGACATCAGTCAAGTTGGTAAGCCTGATTAGTCAGTCTGGTTAGAGCTTGTGGTTCTAAGCATCGTTTCTGCGTAGCCACAAGGTTGTTTGCGCGACATGATTAATAGATAATGTTATATTGAAACGTGGTTTTTAAATTTAAGAAGTAACGCAGCAAAACTGTGCACCGTATAATGTAATGAAGAAATGTCTCATATTAATGCGTTTCTTTTCTGCAAGAGCAAGTAAACACCAAGCTTGGTTTTGACTCTGGACGAGTTATATCAAACGCAATGCTGTAGGAAAGACAAGGAAGGCTGAGCACCGTCTTGCCTTTATTAGCGTATAGTGTTTCAGCGACCTGTGACAGCCATCTGACACCCACCGCACACGTGCTGTCAGACACAGTGACGTTGTATAATCTGCGCAAACAAGGCCGTATTGTCTGGTGGACCAGCGATGCAGACGCCCAACGCTAGCATTATTGCTGCTATAGATCAATCAGCATTAGGTCTGCGTCGACGTAAGTTCTTCTGTCGTATTACGCAACGGCAAACGTTATTACGAAGGAGCAGCGCTGGTTTGTTTATTTCTCGCCGTCGGCCTGTATATACGAACGTCCACCTCGCCGATGCGATTAACCGGCAGCTATGTATTCGTGACGAACCCCATAGGCGTTCTTTAAGCTATACTCGTTGGAGATACTGTATGTATAGTGATACGCTATGCATAAACGACGCTGGCATAGTGAGTGATGCGTTGGCTTGATCTTCTTAGATTTTATTCGAATCAATCAATATCAATCAATCAATCAATCAATCAATCAATCAATCAATCAAAGAAAACTTTATTACATGATTAGGAAAATTTCATACAGATATATTTGGATCGATAGGCTAAATCGCTATGGTGAATGGTCCAATACAAACAATGGCTGGAAATACTGTACAAACTGTTACTGGTAATGATAGGGGAGCTAGATCTAGCTCGCTATACTGGCAATAAAGGCAAACGTTTGCTAAACTCAAGAACTTATTAGTCAACAGTTATTTGTACAACACGAACAACCATGCACATGATAACCAGCAGTTTCTTTTGGACAAAGCCGCATTCAGGAAAGGTTAGGCCGGGGTAAAGAAGTGGTTCTAGTGATGTGCGGGGCACTTTTCAAAAATTTAGACCGGTTTGTCTTCTTCCTCGTGCGAGAAATTCACGGCGAACATTTGTAGCAGCGGCTCGTGCCATAGAGTTTTCAAGAAAAACATTTTGTGCCAGAGGGAACCCTAGCGCTGTGGTCGTTCAGCAAGCATGGAAATGGCGGGTGGATTTGTCTAATCTTCGTGCTTATGACATCATACGTCTTTGTGGCGTTACTTATTACGCTTCATCTTTCTAAATTTCGAAGAAGTCTTGCTTCTCTAAAACGCATGAACACAAGTTTCTGCGTGTGTGCAGAAATCATCGCTTATCGTTGCATTTATAGCGCCGTGTTTTGTGGAATATAATGAATTTGCAATGCCCTTAGACGCCAGAATTAAGGACAGTGTTGAGCCAAATATCCATCATTGCCAAATACCATTGTCATAGTATTGCCCATCATTGTCTTTGCCATAGTACTGCCCATCGTTGCCATGCTGGGGTGCTATTCTGGACATCGGCGAATTCCGCCATATTGTGTAATGGCGGAATTTCGAGCCAATCAGTGGAAGCCGCAGCAGTCCTCTGGACCAATCAGAGCAGGCAAGATGGCGAATTCGACAACATGGCGTAATTTGACAATGACTAGAATAGTATTCCTGGCTGAAACGCCATATATTTTCACCTCCCGTAATACGCACTACAGCGCCAGTATTTCCTCTAGTAACTTTTGTGGGAAATTTTGTGGCTCGTGTCAACACCATGCACTTAGACAACGCGATCACTTTAATATTAGGAGAGCAGTGACACATGCTCTCTTGAGTCCGAACCCACTGTTACGTGAATATAGCGCGGTACTATATATAGAACGACAACGCGTACAGAAAAAAAAAAAGAAAAGAAGCTGGACAAGCGTTTGCCCCGCCCCTTCTATTCTGTACGTTCTCGTCCTAGTGTTTTCGGACTTCGGTCCGGAGTCCATGGGATCGAAGGTGGCACGCCTAGAAGCTAGTAGCAGTGCTTTCCATTTCCGTGGCCAGCATCCGTGCACACTGATGATTTCTCTCGTTTGTATACTTAGCACCTTGCGCATTCTACATCTATATATGCCTCAGACGTAACAGGTTAAACTTGTGGGCGCTTTGGTATACAACTCGCACTGACGGTGTGATCGCCTGATTGTTTCAGCGCGCCTCCAGCAGCTCGTGTATGACATCATAAAAGCTTCATTTTACGAGGCGAAACCGCCTCCAGTGTGCGCAACGAAGAATAACGATCACTCTTTTGAGACCACTTACTTTCGAAATACAGCCTGAATGCTGTGTATGGCAAATATTCGTACCTTCGTGTCGGAGCGATGCAATACGACCTGTCGAACATGCCACAAGAATCGTGTTGTGCGGGACATGCGGAGCTGTCTTCGCTTTAAGTTTAGACTGTCTCAGACGTGTTGTCGTTTGTGCCATGCGGAATTTAGAAGCGCGGTCAAGTTCATCTCTTCTCGAAGGGTCTGTCGCCTGGCCTCATGCCTGGGTACTTCTGTGGTACCTTTGTTGCTGAAAAGCCCTAAGTACTGAGAAAGCACATTTGTCCTCGTACTCATGCTCTTGGGAGTGCCAAACGTACTACTGCTAAATGTCCTGAAGTCAGGTCTTGCATTCGCGAGGGTTGCTTCGAAACTTTCGAAGGACTGCTCTTTCTGGTGTTTCCCAGTTTGAAAAGATTGCGTGAACGTATTAGGATTGTGGTTACGCTGCATGCGGCTGAGATGATGTTCCAGAAAGATATCAGCGCGTGATAAGAGCACGTGGCTCGTGATCAGAGCAACGCATTTGTTTAGAACTTTATGTACCGCCCACGTCGCCCAGGAAAGTTATTGATCTCTTGCCAGGAAGCAGGGGGGGGGGGGGGGGGGTTGGTGTTTTCCACTGATGCACTTCCGCCAAAGAACCGGAAAGTTCCACAACACGTCACTTCCCCTTTTCTTTTCGGCAGCAATGCACATGATGCACTTCGACGCGCAAAATTTAGACTTCCCACTTTTATTTATGTATTATATTTGCTTGCATTTGTGCCTTTTGTAGGAACATTAAACTTCCCCACTGCATAGAAGTTTTCTTTTTCTTTTTACGTCTTAGTGATATTGAAGTATGGATTGTACTGATCGGCTGGTCGAGCGAGCCCATTTGGCACGGAATAGGGACCCTCTGCATTCTCTATTCCTCCCTATCTTTCTGTGCGGTATGCATTTGCTTTATCAGGCTGACGTAGCGATGACGTGCTTTCGAGTCATTTATTCTGCCATTGCTTGCATTCGGTGACAAAAACGCAACAACGCTTTTTCACGAGACAGGTCGGCGCACGCTATGCAACGGGCCTACATAGACACTGTTTCTAATAGGCTTTCATTTCAACCTATTTTTTTCATTCGGCATCTGTGTTGAAGGAAAAAAACAGGGTCTCAAAAAGCGGCTCACCTGAATGGTACCTGTCACGCATGCCAGATATATAGGTGCGGCGTTAATGTACTGGCTAAGTTACTGTTTGCCACGCAGATGCCGTTGCGCATACGTTCAACTGTCGATCATCGGCATCGAATTCTGCCGCAGCCAATTGTACCACAGGCGGAGAGTTCAGCGTTCGACGTCGCATTTCCTGCGTCTTAGACAAAAACGCGGTGCGAATGGACTTCCGAACCGTTATGCGCGCAAGGTGGGGGAGCAGGTTCTGAGTCAAGGCAATATCGAACTCGAAGCAGGAAACTGGGCGGACCCTATATGAAAGAAAAAGTAGAAGCGATAATAAAAAAAAGGTAACCGAGGAAAGGAAAGTGAATGTCGGGAACATAAAGAGATAAATAAAAAATTAAAAATAATGGGCGCTCAGCGGATGAAAATTCCATCGGTGGAAGAAGCGAACTTCAGTGGCACGCAGAAAAGAAAAGGGTCGCGGGAGGGGGGGGGGGGGGGGGGGCGCCTCGACCTTGAGTGAAAGCCCCCTCCGGGTCGGCCTTGGGTGACGTGTCGCTGCCGGCGTCGGTGACGGGGGGCACTTCCAGACGTCGTGTCGAGCTCGCTGCGCTGGCGGTGTGCCCGCCGCCTCCCCCCCCCCCTCCCCCCCCCCTCCCCCAACCCTCCTCTTCCAGCGCCGCCGGCGCTACAGGGTGGTGGCACCTCGCCTGGTAGCGACGCTAACGTGGTCGCCGCCGCGCTGGCGCCTTGCCGCTCATTTCGGTGCGGCAGAGACAATGAGCGTCCATCTCCCGATCTCTTCGCCGTCGCCGTCTCTCTTGCTCGCCTCGTCGAAAAGGAGTGGCTGCCCCTCGGTGACGTTCATGCGCTATACGTGCACCCCTCTCTCACTTACGCCACCCCTCACGCTCTAAATCTCCGCGCGGAGCCGTTGCTGCGAGCCGGACGAGAAGAGAAGGAAGTCGAAGATTGTGCGCGTAACGGGCTTTCGCGCGGGAGGCGCGGCGCGACCTTTTGATCGTCATTGAGCGTGCCAGCGAGCGGCTGGGCATCTCCGTGCGTTGAGCGCGTCGCGAACGAAACGCGACGAAGGAGGTTGACGATGTGCCGCAGCTCCGGTGTGCGAGGAGGTAGCTGGACAGTGGTACTATAGTTGCGGCGCTGCAGTAGGGGACAGGCATGATGAAATGTGAGATTGGCCGCGAATGTGAACCTTTCATCATGGATGTAGTTTTTTGTGTAGTAAGGCCAGTTGACGTCCAGCAGCGCCAGTCCTGTGTATTTCGTCTTCCGTAGCGCTGTGACCATGTGTCGTAATGCTAGTAACTCGCTTAGCTTTCAGCGATAGTATAACGAGGGACAGATGGAAAAAAGAACAAAAAGCACAATAACAAACAGAAACGGTGCAAGACCAGACAATTGACACTGCGCTGGTGTTGTCCAGTCTTGTCCCTTTTACGCACTGCCCCTTATAGTATTCGCTATAATGTCCTCTAGTACCAGAAAGTTAATTTACAACCGTTCTAAAGCTCGCTTATTTGTCCGTTATATTCGTCTATCTCGTACTTTGTGATGGAACTGACACTATGACCCTGTACTGTTCTAGCTATGTACTATACCGAAAGTGTCAGTGCCAACCGCTAGAGTCCGATTATAAAAGGGGTACGAAGAACGCTTCCAGTTTCGGTTATAGGTAGTCGTATATATAGGGGGGCTCTACTTGAAGGAGGAAAAAAGACACAGTAACTCTCTCGAGCCAAGGACGCCTCAGCCGTGGCCAAGAAAGCCAATTGACTTAAAGAGAAAGAAAGAGAGAGACCGGAGGAACAAGTTATGAATTTAGTGCACAGAATCGATGACTTCGACCGCGACGTAGTCGCCCGTATCCTTCCCGCTGGCGCCGATTGTTCGCTCCGTGTCATCGTTGACCTTTATTGCGAGGCCGAAAGAAAATGCGCACAAGTATGCGAGAACGACATCGCGCGGCAGGTCACCTTGGCATTTAGGCGTTGCTGGTTTCTAAGCCCTTGCGGGCGAGGTCGTCGTGCGACACGTCGCGTAACCTTATATACACATTTCTAACTGCTAGGCGGCACCTAGCTCTTCTTTTTAAATTTCAAAGAACCGTATTATTTCATCTCTTCGTTCTCACATATGCGTTGCTACGCGAGTTTCACACAATCCGTGATTCGTCGGTAGCAAACTGATATATGCTGGGGGTCGTAGCGTAACAGGCATTGCTCTCGCATCGTAACAATAAAATAAAATAGCTGATAATAAAATACGAAATGACGTGTGAAGATTGAAATAATTCACAAAAAAAAATGGTCTGACGAATTAACTGTTCGAAGATCATCGACTACCTGATCGATGTTGGGGATACCTTACAATGTTACCAGGACATGCAGGAGATTACAGTGTTACAAGTTATACAATGTTACAACTTACAATTACACTGTGGCAAGGAGATTCATTTTCTACAAAGGAATAATAACCGTGCGTAAATAAGCTTCAGAACTTTGGTCCCACCAATCACAGATTTGTTTTGTGTTTTCTGGAAAATGGGAACTCTGTACACCTCCGCTTTAAGTTACGCCGAACAAACTATACATAGCCCTCTGCAAAACATTCCTTAGATGTCAGCGGTATTATGTAGTACATAGCTCGTCATTTGCTCATCGTATCAGCGCGCGCTATAATAGCGTGTATCAGCACCTCGCGTGTCATCCTCGCCCGCCTCCTTGCTTGACGGCGGGCTACAAAGGAGCAGTTTCACGATCGCGGCAGGGCGCTCGCCCGGCGGCGGGAAGAACCGCCCTTGACGTCTGTCGGCGTGCCTCGTGCGCGAGTCACCCGCGTAACCGCAACCGGCTCAGACGACGGGCGCCGTGATGTGAGGCGCTCGCATCCGTGCCTGTCGCACACGCGACGTTACATAAATCCGTCGCTCGCATCTGCGCGCGTCTTCTCGGCGCTGTATGGTAGAGCTGCGCACAGAACGGCGGTCATTGCCGTTGTGTGTAACTACACAGCGTTACTTGAATACATTTAGTTGGGTGTTCTACGGTTGCCTGCGCTTTCATCTTTAATTCATGAAAGAGAGAGAGAGAGAGAGAGAGAGAGAGAGAGAGAAAAGACGTCGAACTGCTGATTGGTCACTTGCGTGGCTTGTCAATATAAAAATTGAGCGGCGATTCAGCGTTAGATGCGAGACAAATGCGTGAGGCATTACGTCGGACCTCATTGAGGTCCCCGATCCACGACTGAAACCGCGTTCACCACATTGCGAGGTGTTGTTCAGGAGCTCACTCGACACACATGTCCTGCCTCTTCGAGTAGAGAGAAGTGCAGCTGACGGTCATCCGGAGCTGACAACCGTCAGTAGCACTGTATATATAAAATTTCCTATTTTGACACTAATGATGATAATGCATTAAAAAAATAAAGGCCGTGCGTGTGAGGTTCCTGCCTCCGCTCACGGCAAGAGTTACCTTTTTCGCATTCCAAATATTCAATCTTCCTTACCTCAGCTTGGAAGACGCAAGCGAGCCCAACACTATAACGTTGTCGAGAAAGGCCACGGGAAACGCAGTCCCGTGTCCCCCGTTGTCCCTATTAATGTTATGCTCGTCTATGTCTTTCAAGCACGTGCCCGTGGCGATAACTTTGTGGCTATGGTATTGGGCTGCTAAGCTCTAGGTCACAGGCTCAATCGCGGCCGCGGCGGCCGCATTGTGAGGGGGACGAAACGAAAAAGGAAGAAAAGCTCCCGTAACTTAGGTGCACCTTAAAGAACCACAAGTGGCAAAATTTAATGCGGAGTCCCCCTATACTATGGCGTGCCTTATAATTAGATCGTGTTTTAATCGCGCGAAAGCCCAGAATGAAAGTTTAAGTTTTTTTTTCTTCAAATGTGTACTAAATCGCCCAACAATGCATATTACCTCAGCCTATCTCTTTGGCGTCCCTATAATGCAAGTGTCGCTCTTTTCTGTTTGCTTTGTCTGAGCGCTGGTCATCCACAATCTGAACCTCTAATGCCGTATTTCGCCAGGTAATTTCCTTTTTCTTCATTCTGTCTTCTATGTCATATTTCGGCTACTTGTCGTAGCTTCGTCATAGCTCCATACTTCGGCATTGTGACGACTGTTGTACTGCTGCTCGACCAGAGAATGAGGCGTCGCGCTTTTCCTCTATACACGTGCCAGACCTTTGTCTCGCGATCCGACGGTCACGCAGAGACAATTACCGTCTCCGCATGATTACATGGTTGCGCACAGCGCCGGGGGTGGCTGCGAATCTCTCAATCAACGCGACAGGCCGCACCACCGCCGATTGCGATGGCCCGCAAAGCCGCGTTGTCAATCCAGAAAGAAAGAAAAAAAGAAAGGCTTGGACCTTTCGGCGACGTTGTCTCACTCCATGGAAGACCACCCGCTGACGTCACCCGTTAAAGTAGCATGTAGACGCGGCCGTAGCGCCAAGCTCCAGCTGTGTATAGCGTTTCTTTGAGCCGTCCTTGCGCTACACACGCACGCACTCGGCGTGAATGCGTTCTCGGATGTTTCGCTTCCGTAATGGCTTTGCGCCGCTTTCACTTCGCCCCCCCCCCCCCCCCTTTTTTTTTTTTTTTTCTGTTCTTGTCACGGCTGGTCACGCGGTTGCCTTTCTTTCTCTTTTCCGTGTCTCTTGCTCCTGCTTCACTCTTCGCAACTCTTTCATTCGAACTCGCCTCCGCCTCCCGTCTCCGTCACTCCCATTTAAGCGTATTTTTTTTTGTTCTATTGCTTTTATATAGCTTCATCTATCCTGCCTCTTTTGTGTGGCGCAGGTGTAGCCTTGAGTTATGCAGCACATGTCGCGACAGTGTGGCGCAATAGCGCTGGCGTGCGCCGCAACTACATTGATATACCTGCTCGCAGGCATGTAGTGCGAAATTGTACGGCGTGCTGAAATGAAGCCATATAGCAGGTAGTTCATTAGCAGTTGAGTTTCATTTCCGTAAAGTTAAGAGTGGCGAGAGAGTTGAATTATGATGTGCATCTCCACGCCTCATAGACTGACACGGAGGCCGCGGGATTATCGTCTCTATGTAAGAACTGAAAATGATGCGAGGAGCATGTTTTACACGGGAAAACGATATTTCTTTCGATATTTTGTAATTTTTATTTCCTGTTTATCCGCCATATATTCAGGTTGTGACGGCGAATGCTTTGTAACATCCTCGCTGACCACTCCACGGATTGCCAACTGGAGCAGCCCATTTTGTACGCTATACGACCCTTTTTCATTTCTGAGAAAGACGCTGTTGAACCTATATATCGCCCGTCCTCGGGCGCATTAGTGACTAATCCGTCGTCTACACAATCATTGTGCGCAGCAATCTCGTTTGTTTTTCTATTTCTTTTTCTTCGCGTGGGCGACTCAGACTGGCTGACCGCCGGGTTTCTCTTCTCTGTGCCGTGTCACTTTCAAGTAAAACAAACGCGCTTTCGCGTAGAACACTGAGTTGGACTCTGTCGCCGGTTCATTTCCGTTCTATAAAACGAAATCTCTTCGTCACACAAAGTGACGTCAGCTTCCCGAGCAGGCACTCTCGCATAATTATAAAGCGTCTGTCTGTATACGTTCTATCTTACGCCGCGCGCAGTTAACAAATACTCTAGCAAGGCCTGTTTCCGTTAAGTTTCCTATCCGCAGCTTGCGTAACGCTGCCTGTAACAGGATGGAGATAACACGCAGCGTTTCAGTAACATTATGGCGACTGCGATGACGTCAGTGCGCATACTTTATATCCAAAGCAGGAATCGTTTAGGAAATGTTTTAAAGCTGCGCGCGAACAGTGTATGCGCTACTCGTCGTTTCTGAAACTATGGGAAAATGGCTTGCAGTGAACCGGTGAGCGCTGTTGCTCATGTCTGCACGTGAATACATTTAGCAGGTCACACTTGCTGCGTTCGAAAGTGTCCATATGTAAGTCAACTAGAATTTCTGAGCCCGCGTGGGGGTAGCGGAATCTAAAAGGAAAGTGATCGACATAATGTACGAAATATTTATTTGTCGCGCGCAACCGGCGTTGTAGCTGCCGCAAACATTTGCGGTGACGCGGTATCCCGCAAACGGTAATGACTTTATGCTATCAAGCTAAAGCTCTAACAATTGTTGGGATGCAATACGTTCGCCATGTCCGATAACGTATTGCTTTCGGACAATGTCGGCCAAATGAGTGACCAGCGAGGAGTCGAGAGGCTGATGAAATCTCGCTGGTCGAGAACAATCACGAAAAAAAAAAAAAAAAAAAGCGTACGCCAACTAAGGCGAAGAAATTAAAAACTTGACGTGTCGACGTCCGCACGGGAGACTTTGTTCACACTAAAGGGGAAAAAAAAATGGGAAGGGCGCGATCGAGATTAATATGCGGTTCAGCACATGATCGACGTAGGGTGCGGGCGTAGTGTTCCTACACAGTCTTGTCCTAGGTGCACTCTATAGAAGTTCTCTAAAGATCACGTTATTAAAAAAAAATCCATGCAGAGAGAGAGAGAGACAATATAAGCTTTAATATTTGAAGGAACCTCGTCCAGACTTCCTGCCCCTTTATTCAGATAGGCTTTTCCGATGAGCTCGATGGTGGCATGTATTCTGTTCGGTGAGGAGTCCGTCAGTCACGTTTTCGAGAAGGTGGTGTGCAGCCTGTCCCTGGCGGTGGGGTGGCTGCGGCTTTAGTGCTGGGTTGAATATAGAAGCGAAGAATACAAGAAAGTTGAAATGTGTACAAATTTCCCGTTTTGGAGTCTATAGACTAAAAAAAAAAAAAAAAAAAAGTGGTGTTTTACGTCCCGAAACTGCACAGCCGGGCTACGAGGGACGCCGTAGACTTCGGATTGATTTTGTAAACACTTTGAGTTCTTTAAGGTGCCCATAAATCAAAGTATTACACGAGCGTTCCTTCATTTCGCCTTCATCGAAATGCGACCGCAAATCCGACCCCACATGCCTCGTGCTCAGAAGCAGAATGCCATAACCATGACGGATGAATGTAGATAAAGGTCTATAGAGTCCTTGACATAGTTCGCTCGCGCAAGGGTTGTACGTCGTTGTCCGCGGGTTAGTCTACAGACGTCACCTTACGGGCGTCGTAGACTATACAGACCAAAGTTGGCTCCCGCAAGGGTTGTACGTCGTGCTCCCTCTTCCCGGCCCGAAGCGCGAGCGGCGGAAGTCACCGAAGGATGGAGACAGAGAGAGAGAGGGATGGGTGGGGGCAGGCAGAGAAGGGTCGTCGTCGTCGTCCAAGGGTGGCTGAGCCGTCGGAGGAGGGAGGCATCCGCTGCTTTTCCCCGAAACTGCCGCTTCCGGTCACGAACGCGTGGCGCCGGCTCCGCCTCGGGCGCGATGTGGCAGCCACGTGCTAAAGCGTGGGTTCGGTCGGGACCCGACGCCGCGGGATGGTCGGTATATAGTCTGCAGCGGCGGCACGTCGCACGCAAGGCCGTTGCTGCGCGTAGCCGCCGCCGTATACTACTTGCATGGGTCGCGCGCATTCATGCTGCTGCGTGGTGTGGGCCTTTTTCGAACACGCCTGCTTGGCGCACGCAAGGGCAACGCGCCGAACGGTCGTGCTTATAAATGACGTCACCGAAAGGGGGCAAAAGGGCACGCAGTCGCTTCTTGGTGCATGTTCGGTGCCTTAGTTGCAGAAACAGTGGCCGTTGCTACGTTACTGCGTGGCGCCGAACGGTCGTCTTTATAAATGACGTCACCGAAAGGGGTCAAAGGGGCACGCAATTGCTTCTTGGTGCATGTTCGGTGCCTTCGTTGCAGAAACAGTGGCCGTTACCACGTAACTGCCTTTCCTTTTACTCCTCTTTCTTTGAGCACCGCAATTTAGATTGAGAGAGATATAGGGAAAGTAGGTTGATCGATCACGACAAGATCTTAAACGTTCATGGATGTTGACTTAGTGTACCCGGCTCTAGTAGAACATTTTTCTGTGATATTCTGGAGGGTCCAGAGATTGCACCTAACGAGTTTATAGAACTTATCCTGCGCCAGAACAAGTAGAATACCAGAAAATGCATCAATATGCGCGACGTCACAGGTTCCGGCATGTTAGTAAATAAAGAACGAAAGAAAGAAAGAAAGAAAGAAAGAAAGAAAGAAAGAAAGAAAGAAAGAAGAAGGAAGGAAGAAGTCGTTTGACCTTATTTTCTCCTCAGGTAGTCAAACCTGTTACGACGAATGAATGGAAATAACACTTCAAAAATACTTTACCATTTCCCTTTATTTTTTTTGTTCCGGCCATCCATTATCACTGCGTTTTGTTCAAAGTGAGCGGTGGCTGTGCAGTCCGCGACGCTACGCTGTCGTGTCGCTGTGGTTTGCGAGTGAAGAGAACGTTGAAACTACCGATGACACACGAGAGATCTGAACAGCTGAGACCAGGCACGTCCATTCGCCAGCATTGTAAGCGCTTCTCGGCGGCAGTTCCTGGGTGTTTGCACTTCCCCGTCACGCGTTCTGCAATCAGCTGTACGCACCTGGCAATGTCCCCCTTTCTCGTTTTTAATTACTCTCGGTTTTGTCGAGGTACGATTTAGCGAGGATGAATATGTGCCGCTGTTTCGAAATCAGCAGCGGAGAGACAGCTCGGCGGATTTGCCCCGAGGCAACAGCGTGCGGCACCCGGATATCCTTGTTTCTTCTTATCTTATTCCTTATCTATGATACGTTCAGGGCTAGAGGCTATATGGAGAAGGGGTTACAGCAAGCAAAGGCATACTGTTACTGGAAGGAAGAACAATGCGGATATGCACCCTGCACAGTCTACTTCGTCGTCTTCTTGACAACACCCGATGGCCTCTTATCCCTTACAAAACGGACTAAGAGTGTGAAGAAATGCAGTGAGTTGCAAATGTGAAGCAGAGAGGCTCATGATTATATAGTTTCAGCCAAGGCTTCAAAACATAGCGGTGAAGTAGCTACAAAAATGAAGGATACGTAACGTGCACGAATGCAGCTGGTTACGAATGTGGCTTACGCAATGTGAGGCTTAGCTGATCGAAATAATTGGTTATGGCTGATAGATACATCATCCACGGGAGGATAGTTCCAATCAATGAATGAACGAGGGAAAGAAATGACTGCAGAAAATATTTAGTGTGACATATTACTTCGACAAATTCAAGGAGATATTAGCTGTGGTTGAAGAAATGCATTGGGAAATGTGGTTGACAAATCAGAGATACTCTACGGCCCCTCATATTTTGTGTGGTTTCTGCCCTTTTTATTTTACTAGAAATATTCGTGGGTACAATTTAGCATTTTGCAGCGAAAATACTGTTCTAATCGCCGGACTCATTGAATTGATTTTTCTTTGTCACCTTGAACAAAACATTACAAGGAAGAAGTAGCCCAAAAGGTTGCTTAGATAATCAGTTTGGTGTAGTTGCCCCTTTACGCAACAGTGTACGAATGCTTATCAAACACTTAACGGCGTATACACTGTTTGCGCAAACAGCTATATATATATATATATATATATATATATATATATATATATATATATATAGTACGTAAACAGTGTACGCACATAACAGCTTTCTTGAAGAGAATTCTCTGCAGGAGCCAATTCTCATTTTGAAGCGCCCTCCACCTTTCGGCTCTCCCTGATTTTATCCCTCGCGGATCGATAACGACAGATATAGAAACGTACAAACGACACGACGTGTCTCTTTCTGCGAGCCCCCGATGTCCCGCGCAGTATATTTAAACCAAACTCCACTCGGTGACATCGCACCTGGCCACTCTGCATCCCGATCTGCGTGTGCCAATGCACGGCGTCGAATGTGATACGAAAGCCGAGATAAGAGGTTCTCTATACGTGCGAATGCTTGGAAAAGCCGCACACCTGGACCTGGGCTCGACTGTGCGCGCGCGTACTCGCGCAGAGGCGCCTGCGAGGCGCCTCTGCACAACGACCAGGTGTTTGCACTGCGCAGAACGTAGATAGCCGGGGACGCGGCAGCGGGGACAGGTGCTCTCAGGTAGCCTATGCGTGCGCGCCCTGGTACCCTCTCCTTACCAACCGACATCCCGTTGCCCATTCCGTAATGTTCCCACAAACACGCACGCACTCCACTCGTTCACTGCGCCGACGTCCCCGTTTCTTTTTATCGCGTTAACGCGCTGCAGGTCGTGTCCGTGGAATGTGTGCCTAACGGCGAGTGTGCTCGGCCTCTGAATAGTCGTCGTCGGTAAACGCGGACGCCCGGTCGGGGCCCTAACTGGCGATAAAGGCGCGCGCGGTCCGTTACAGGTGTCGCGACGGTTTTACGAGCTCTGGTTGTAAACGCGGGACCCGCCCATGTGCTCGTGGTGGTACAATGCTTGAGGGTTGAAGTGTTTGAGAGGCCTCGCACCGCCAGACGCCGGCCCGTGACCACGCCTTTCTCTAACTGCGGTCCGCGGACTCCATCGGGGTCCTTCAGGAAGTTTCAAGAAGTGCGCGAAGATCGTCCATGCAGAGCCATCAAATTGTTGAGTTTGTGGGACGGCCTGTCATAACCCGGTTGTTCCGTCGCGTTGTCCACGTAGGGAGACGCATATTATTCTTGGTTGTTCCGGGTGGTGACGACAAGACGAAAAGTGCGAGCACAGCGCGGAATATAAATGTCACCTTCTAATAGAAAAAAAAGTAATAAATATATTAGAACTGAGAGTAATGCCAAACAATGTTGTTTTAGGAGCTGTACAGTAGGTTTACCTGAAGTTCGACGTGTTGCATTGTGCGAACTGATGTGATGCAGCTAAAAAATGTCCTTTCTTGTATCAGGAAGCTTTAAGCCAATTAATAACAAGCGCGCCTGCTTGTATGAGAAAGGTTTCGCATCTTTTCGGGAAATAGCGGATCATCATTGCTGGCGCAATATCCGAAATAACTTTGTAATTATGTCGACTGACCGCAGATGGCTTTAGATTTCATGCTAAGGGATCAGTTTTATTTCTCTTTTTTTTGTCATATCTGCAACAAATTTCCAGAAATTTGAAAGCCCCAATAACAATCGGTCATAATTCATGATTGAAGAGGAGAATCATATATACGTGCTTGTGCGTTATCAGCGTACAGTGATATCGGTGAAACCAAAACCATACAAAAACAAAGTTGTGTCTATGATAAGACTTTCAACTGCCATTAGCGCCAGTTGGCGTCGGCACCGTTATTTTCAAAGTGAAACTAACATTTTGTACAGGCACAATTATGTCCGTTCGCGGTAGGTGTACATTAGGTGGTGTACATAGGTGTACATAGGTGTACATAGGGGGTAGGTGCCCTTAGTCGTGACCTTAGCATCTGTAAATAGCCATGACTTCAGTTAATGCTCTACATTTTGTGGCGCGTAAGCCTTCGCATGAGAGCGATTTTCTCTCTGGTGAAGATAGAGAGAGATAAACTTTATTTTTTTAACGAATCTCAGTCCGAGTCATCACTGTCGGAGTCCAGCTGGGTCCCGCTATTGGTGCTAAGTCCATTTATCTGCATACACTGACGTGTTTTATGTGTGCCATTGGTCATAGTGTAGGACGCAGCTCTTGCTGTAGAGTGTTCCAGCTCTGCTGCAGGTGTAGGGAAAGCAAAGTGGAATGTTTGAGCGAAAAAAAAAAAATCGCGGAAGACACTGCATCTCCCGTAAGTATATATGGGTCAAATGGAGAGTCTGTCGCGTTTAGGATTAGAGCAAGACAGATCTAAATCACAACGGAGAGGAGAAATGAAAAAGAAAGAAAGAAAGAAAGAAAGAAAGAAAGAAAGAAAGAAAGAAAGAAAGAAAGAAAGAAAGAAAGAAAGAAAGAAAGAAGCTCGTTGCGATCAATTGCTACAATATGCCTGACTCATTCTGCTCAGTGGCACACCTCGAGCACCTGTTGGAAGCATCGCCGCTATAGTAGATGTAAGGTGGTAGGTATATAGAATCTATTCTTACTCAGGAGCGAAGCTGTGCGCCTTTGCGTCGAAATAATAGTGGTTCTTCGTCGCCTTTTTAACGTGCCGCTTCTTTTACTGAACAAGGTCTTGTTCGTGTGAGAACGATTATATCCACGTGTATGAGCTATACTGTGCTTTCTGCAGCACAAAACGTATTGTCCGTCCCGACGTAGGAGAAAGGATGGATTCAAGGTCGATGATCGCGTGGTCCTTCTACTCTTGTCCGCGTTCCCAACTTTGTGATGCCTAACGTCTCATAATATGCTACGCTGTTTTGATACCTCAAAAGTGTGATTTAAGCACGGAAAATTTTGCGCATAGCCTATAGTAGCGGTTAAAGTTTTCGGTTATGGATAGCTTATCAAAGCGTTTACTAATTAGTTAAATTATTAATTAATTTACTAATTAAGTAATAACTCAATAACCTTTTAGTATTTTTGTTGTGTGTGTTTGCAAAATAAATCTCGAAGGCGAGAAATAAACGGCAACAAGTGTTTATAATTTTCCACTATGCGGACGTGTGTTGGAGCACTACAGTGTTAAATGTGCCGACAGGTTCGAAAGTTAACGGGATGCGGGATCTGAGAAAAAAGCAGTATATTTCCCGCACCTGGGCGCGAAGCCTGGATTTCAAATGTGCTATGTGCACTATATAGTGTTGTATACTGTTTTAGTAGATGCAAGTTAAAACCGGGCTGACCTGCGACTTTTTCGCCGAATCCGCATCCCGTAATGTTTTGACCCTGTCTACGCACTAAAGATAAGCGTGTAATCAAGTTTAACTAGTACAGTACTCTTTCGGTGCTGTTTTTGTTTTTGTTCTTCGTGGTAAGGTAAAAAAGAAACGTTGAAAATAAACGCTCCCGAACTGCGGCACCGGCGACGTTATCGATAACGGGACATTCCGTGCCGCTTTTGCGTATTTCGATCTTTCGTTGTGTGCAGTAAAAGTCTGCTTGAAAGCTGCCGAGTAAAGCTTTAAGGAAATTTTGAGTGCACTGTAAATATGTCTTTTTGTGTTGCACAATCGGCGCACCCCGTTCAGATGTTGTCACATCTATGACGTCACGAGCTCCCGCTAGTGCGGGCCTTTCTCAACGACGTCGCCACCCGTCATTCTCTGTGACGTCATCGTCTGGCACACTATCTCCGCGCCCTCGGTAGAGCTCGTTCGTTCGGTATTTCTACAGCGGAGCAAACTAATCTAGCTTATCTGAAATACTTTATACTTATACTGTCCCTTTAATGAAGCCTGTTAAAAGATCGCGCCCCATATATTGTCACTGTTGCGATGTCCTCTCTTCTATTTCTCTCTCTCTCTCTCTTCTACTTTCTAACCCACATTTTTTACAGCACCAGATACGAGACATTTGCGCTTACTTCAACGCCCATGTCAGTGAGGCATGCTCCTGGAAGATGCAGCGACGATGTGTTGCGCATGCACACAAACTCTATATCAGTCGTACCCATAAACGCAAAGTTGGCAGTCGGGTCTCCACGTTCACACGATAAGGCGTCGAGAAAGCCATGACTGCGGGAATATGTGTCACAGGAATAGCTGTTGCGCTGACACCCGGACGCCTGCGTGCATGTGCGCGCTGCTGCATCGATAAGCTCACGTGTCGTCACAGGAGAGAGCAGCGGAAGAGTTCCAGGATTCCAGAGCGACCTGCGTGCGTGGAAGATTGTTGTTATTGCAGTATTGTCGTTAATATTGTACACCTCTCAGCTGTGAAACCGCTTTCGCATATCGCGATGCGCTGACAGCGTTGCCTGCTGTGCACTCGCACGCTTACCACATGTAGATGGCACGGTCATTTTGCGATCTTATTTCTATTCTGCTTTTATTATTATGCGTGCCTATCTCTTTACAAGCACCTGGACTGTATGATGGCGCTATTACACGGTATAAAGTACGCGACATTATAAGCAGCGCTGTTAGATTGAGCTTTTTTCAACAACACGCTTTATTCAAAGGTTACAGTAAAGGGGGGCTCGGAGTCGCTGGCCCACGCTTCTTCCACCAAAATGTAGCTCATTTGTTATTCCATTTGCACCGACATACGTGTGTACTCCCCCCGAGAAAACGTTTACGGACCAGGGATTCCGCGATAAAGATTTTCTTTGTTTTGCGAGTGTAACTTGAAAGATTTTCTTCATCTGGGTGTAACTTGAAATTGAGGACTGCACTTCAATCTTGGCATTGCGTACTTTCTTGTGCACTCGTCAATTTCAATTTGTGTCTTAATTACGAAGAAAGTATTGTTTTTTTTCGGCGAGCCTGTGCTCCCTATACTAAACTACTTTACATACATACATCCATACATAACATACATACATTATCATACAGTATCATACATACATACATAATACATACATACATACATAATCATACATACATACATACTTACTACATACTTACTTACTTACATACTTACATACATACATACGTACATATGTACATATGTACTATCGACCAGAAAAGTTTACAGACCACGGTATCTCAGAAAACGCTAAATATCTGAGCAACCTTTAAAAGTAGCCAGTAAAACATGCGTCACAATGTGTTCGCATATATCAGTAGAGGCTGGAAATGGGAATACCAGGCTGCGTTTTGAGGCTGCGGAGATATTCAGCTTTTTGTCAGATCCCTTGGTCCGTAAACTTTTCGGTCGATAGTACATACACAGGCATACGTGCATACAACGTGGAGCCTGTGTCCATGAAGACTCCCCATCCTTCAGGCAAAGGGAGACATTACGCACTGCTTAGAGACTAAGGAGTTGTCGCGGGATCGAATCCCTGCCACGGCGGCCGCATTTTATTGGGGCGAATTGCGAAAACATCCGCGTACTTAGATTTAGGTGCACATTAAAGAACTCCAGGTGGTCCAAATTTCCGGTGTCCCCCACTACGGCGTGTCTTATAATCAGATCGTGGTTTTGGCGCGCAAAAACCCATAATTTATTGTTAATTTTTTAGAGACTAAGGAGCTTTTGTTGAGGCCTTGATTTAGCAACGGGCATAACTCGTGCTGGCCGAACACTACCACCTACTAACAGCCGTCACTCTACGGCCTCTGACGCACCACATCGCCAGCGAAAGCAGAATTTTCGTGATCAGGGCATACGTTTATAAGATCTCCCTAAAGACGCGTTCCAATTACGCTGCATGGGTGGTTTATACCGCTATGTGAACGCTCTTTTGAACAGCGTGAACATGTCTTGATGGTGCAATTTTCAGCTCTCTCTCTCTCTTTTTTTCTTTTTTTAACACGAAAGTGTTTTATGCCGGGGTCCACCAAGACTTCACTGACGTATTTCCGTCACGGAAATACGTCACACGAACATACACGAACATAATACAAAGAAAGAAACCAGAAGAAAAAGTTCCACAAACATGCAAAATTTGGAAATCGAACCCACGACCTCTCGGTCCGCGACGATAGATCGCCGAGCGTTTAACCCATTGCGCCACAAACGCATTTGCAGAGAGTTACACAGACGCGCCTTATATATCTAACACTCCTCCGTGTACCCGCGCTCTTGCTCGGGGCGGTGCCGCCGCCTACGAGCAGAAAAGAGAAGTACTGCATTATGACACTAACGCGCACCGACAGTGAACGCTTCGGTGGTCTCAGCACTACGACGCCTCGATGCCAGCATTCGAAGGGACGCTGGCATCAAGAAGCACTACCAAGCACTAGGTGGCGTTCACCGTACTCAGCACAGCGGAGCGTGGCCTCCGCAATTAGCTCTGAAAATGTTTCTGAAGTTGATCGCGGAGGCTGCAATTACGACGCGCTGTACGCGCTGATTTGACTCGGTGACGATTCAGTTACGTGCTTTGTCTTGCGCGTTGTATTAGTGTGTCAGTTACGTGCTTCGTCTTTCGCGTTGTGCTAGCGTGTGCAGCGTAGTGCAGCTTCCATATGCACGACGGTTGCTCATGGTCATCGACGTTGGTAGTCGTGATGGAGGAGACGTGCCACCAGGCGTCAGCGTGGGTGCATCAACGCCTAAGGGCGCTTTAGCCACAAAACACCAATAGACATTATATATCAATGTGCAATAAACATTACACTACTTCTGTGAAGACACGTTTCACTTTCGTGTTCTATACCGATTCCTATATAAGAGGGATCAACCACATTTTTTTTTTTACAGAGGCGCGCCAGAAATTCTATACCCAGCACATTACGCGCGCGGCCGAGTCATCGTCAAGGCGAGAGGCCTTTGACGCGGGAGCTCAGGTTGCGTACTTGCTTGTTCCGCGTGCGGCTGGCTTCCGCGCAAAAGCCGCTCCTGGACGGCGTGTTACGGTACTTTGTGCAACGGGCGTGACGTCACTGATGGATGAGACGTCTCAGGGACTCCTCTATTATGCATATGCTCTCTGACGGTCGCTAATCCCTAAACTTAAGAATCGGGCAATAAATCTCCAGGAACGCGCCGCTCTCTTCGTTTCACACACACACAAAAAAAGAAATATATAAAGAGAAGAAAACGTGGAAGAAAGCTTGTTAACCCACTAAATCTGCGAGGGAGAGAGTGAGGTTGTTTAGAAGGGCGGCGGATTGGACTATAGTTGGTATTTCATAGTGATCATAATAGTGGCGTAGCGCGAAGCAACACACGAGGTTTGTCCTTCTGTCTTGTTTTGCTCAACCGCTAATCTCTGTGAAGTATCCAAGCTGGAAGGCGGAAGGCTTAGCGAAACATTGCTATCCATTGATATCAGCAATGCGCAGTGTCCGTTCCTGCGGTGCTGTCCAATTTGTCTGCTGCATTCTAGAAAAGCAAGAGCCAGCTACATCAGTATATAGAACCATGAGCGTTAGTGCCTGTAGTGGTGTTGATTTATATGACGAATCCTTTACAAAGCTAGATACATTGGTCCTCTCATGCTTCACTATGGTGACAGCTGAAGAATCGATCCACGTAGTGCTTCAACTCAGTGTTGGAGTCCTAATAACGTATATCTAATGCCCTTGATTTATTTCCGGTTTCTATAAAGATTCTGAGTCATTCAGGCAGGTAAGCGGTTTATTCAGGCAGCCGAAGCTTCAAATGTGCGCGAAACTGCGCTCTCTCTATCTCCTCCTCTCTCTCTCTCTTTTCGTCCCTATACCCCCTTCCCCCGTGCAGGGTAGCAAACCGGACGTGCGTCTGGTTAACCTCCCTGCCTTTCCGGTCTTCGCTCTCTCTCTGTCACGCGCGCGCTTTAGTTTTATATTGTTTAAGAATATACGCATGCATATACGCCGTGTATACGCATGTACGGCGCTTTCCCATAAGTGCCGCAATACTTTAGCGACGCCTTCGCACATTGCCGAAGACAGAAGATAAAAGCAACAAAGCATTCATAAGGTGATTTCTGCGAACCATAATTGCTGCAGCAGTTTTAGCCTCTCGATCGTGCACGAAGCGCAGCCAATTCGTGTCGTGTATTTGCCGTGCGTGCATATAGTGACTTGGCCGCGTGTTTTGCTTATAGCTTTCTTTGGCGCCACAAGGTGACGCATGCGTTTTCGTTTCTTTCTTTGTTTCTTTTCTTTCCGAGACACGCGTTCATTGCGTATTCTTCGCCGTATTGATCACGCATCGATTCGAACGCCTATAATCCATTCTCGCCGGTCAACCGACAAGGTTTTCAAGGAGACTGTCTCCTTTCATAGTCCCTTCCGCGGCCTTCTGCTCGACTGTTCATTTTTTGTAACGAGGAAACGCCACCGACGCGACCGATTTCAGTTCGTATTTTCACGTTGACGCAGTCACAGCAACGCGCAGTTGCGTAGCGTGGGTTTTTATCCTAATACCGGTTGTGTCTCACAGTAGAAAATAGCTAGGAGGATGAAACAAGGGCGGGAAATTCGCTTGTGAGCAGGTCGGAAGCAAAGTACAACGTAGAATTTATAACTGTGAAAGAGACGCTGCTTTGATGCGACAACGTTATTGAACGCGCATAACGTGTGGCCTATGACGTGCAACTCTTTAATTCCCCGCTGAGTATACTTCTGCCGCGAACTATACTTGAGCATGCTATGCCAGTTCCGAATTCCGGGAACTTTTGTGGGCGAGTGTCGCAGTGCTGAGGTCAGCATTGGGTACACAAGACACGCCTCTAACCGGAGCCTCAAACTCCGGGATTCATGCTTCCAATCGGTCCAATGTTAATAATTTTGTCCCCATCTTCCCGTGATGCATTTGTCGTGCTAGTGATCTAACAAGGGGTGTCTCAGGCTGGAGCCAACGTTTCAACAAGGGTCTTCATCAGGGCATGTGAATTAATTAAGGAGTGAGTTGTTTCTTTGAGGAAGAGAAGTTCCGTCAAGCTGTGTTCACAGCCTTTTGTCTTGTCTCCTCCTACCAAGGAAATAAAATTGAATTGAATTGAAACGGTGGCACTCGGCGCGGTATACAGCCCAGTGGCCTCGGCGTTGCGCCACTGAGCTCGAGGTCGCCGGTTCGGTTCCGGCCGCAGCGGCTGCATTTCGATGGCGACGAAATGCAGAAACGCTAGTGTAATTAAATTTAGATACGCGTTTAAGAACCCCAGGTGGTAAATAAAGTAATCCCGAGTCGCCTACAACGGCGTGCCTCATATTCAGATCGTGGTTCTGACACCTAAAGCCTCAGAATTCAATTAATCTAATTAATTTTAAATGATGCCTCCAGCCTGATACGAACCCTTGTTCGACCACTGTCTCGTCTGGATTTGCCGCCTTTGTGCTATTTTATGGGTAGTATATAGAGCTTTGTTGATCGAATAGCGACCAAACGAATCAGCATTGTATACATACAAGAGGGTATAGACGGTTAGTCGGTAGGCTATGTATTCGCAGTGCGGTGTTTAGAACTAGCTCTACCACTGATTTCGCTGAATGGCCTTTCACCGTAGCATTGCCGCAGAAATTGAGCGTTCTAAACATGTTTCTTGACCGCACGGCTGCGCAATTGACACGCAATGTACTTAACTACAGAAATGGAACTTCTTTCGCTGGAATGAAGATATGTTCGCAATAACCAAGAACAAAGTGTGATAAAAGACTGAGAGCAGACGATATATCGAGAGAGACATAGGGAGAAACAGTCTTTCGAGCATTGATTCTAGAGTGCGTTCGCGTCAACATCCGCCTACATGAAATTCCGTTATCAAACATTTACGGGCGCCGACGACATCGTCTGGCAAAGGTTTCGCTCTATTCTGTAAGTCGGAGTGCTCATCGGGTCAACTCTATACCTCCCGTGACCTTTGCGATATGTCGTGTGGCTTGTTTGTGCAACGTTCCCTCCGCTGTATGTGTAGACATGTCTCCCCAGAGCTTTCTGGTATGCAAGCACTCACCCATAGCACTCATAATGCGTGTCCGCATATCGAGGTAAAGTGGACGCTTTCAAGCGAGTGATTGCCTGCTTTTGGCTCACCCGACAGGAACTCAAGCTGTCGTGGACGGAAATGCAATTGGGCAGCACACGCGTTCGCAGTGTGAACGCATACGCGCCCAGTGGACGTTCTTCGTCTCTTCATACAACGCTCCACATCCGCCTGGATTGTGAACGCACTCTTCTGTGTCCGTCACAGCTGTCGCAGCTGGTGCCGTCATATTTCTCGAAGCTCATTACTATTAATGATTTTTTTTCAAGTCTACAACGTTAGTGCAGGTCACTTGGACATCGGAGAGGAAAACGGAGTGTTATGTTTTAGGCCAGCTGCTCCGCTGTATTGCGTTAACCAGGGCGTCAGTATACGAATTCATTAATAAACGTCAGGAGCAGAACGGAACCATAACTGAGATGGAAACGATTGAGGTGGAAACGCCAGAGGACAAAAGCAGGTCGCATCAAGTGGATGTAGATTTGCGAGTGGCTCGGTCTGAATTAGCTGACGGTGTTACCATTTTTTGTTGCTTATGTCATGCTATCGCGTATAGCTTTCACGCTGGGGCACTTGGCAGCATGCGACTGATTAAACTTTCTCTGTGGAAATCCACAGCTCGATTCTCACTTGACTGTACTATGCAGCTGCTATTGCACCATGCGCTTTAGCTTCTTCGGCTTCAGAGGTATGGCACATTCAGCGGCCCCGCCCTGGTTCAACCACGCGCGTTTGTTTTTCCAGCACTCGGAGAGCTCGAGACAGCGCGTCTCCTACAACCAATGTTTGGTTTCGCCTCTTGTGAGGAGATTCGCACAGGCGCTTTAAAAAGCAGGGAGTACATGGAAATCGTTTCCGATGTATTTCCACCAGGCGTCAGCACGTCCCCTTCACGTCGCGCGATAATTATGCGCCCCTTTATGGCTGATATACATATACTATTGCATTTATGTTTCGATTTATATAGCGACATGGAGAAGATTTCCACCCTGCATTACATCTATTCATTCACCGAGCTGCTTTGAATGAACGCCGGGTGACAACACGCGAGAAATACGACGAAAATGCGCCCTTTGTGGGTTAATTGGCCCTTTAGTGCTCGCGAAAAGTGCTAGTCACTGTATCGGTTCTCAAGGGGCGCTGTGACGCACTAACTTCGTGTTGTGTGGTCCGTGGCCGTATTTGAGATGTGCGCTGCATATGCGCCCGTGTGTCTCACGCGCCGGTTCGATCTGGTTCCACGCCGGCAGCAGAGACACGGGCATGTAAACACACCTCGTGCTAATTCGCCGCACGCTGCGCGTATTCCTGCGGGTGGACGCGAAGCCTCCTCCATTCCTCTTGACGCACACACGTACAGACACACGCACACACACGTGTACTCGTGGCGACCTAAAAACGGGACACCTCCGCATACTAACTGCCAAGTTGTCTCTCATGTCTTTCTCCCCCCTTCGCATAGGAAGCTATACGAGTACGCCACGGTGTATTGACAAGCAAAGGAAACACTCGCGGGGGAGCACCGACTGCGTAACCCTGCCTTGTCTGAATTTCAAAATTCGCTCTCTCCTCGCGCGCGCCTTTCCGTCCATAGTCCGCGCATTAATGCGTCGCGCGCTGGTAGAAACCAGCCGTAGCCCGCCGGAGACGTCGCCGCGCCCCTGCGTGTGCACGGCCTGGCGGCGTCGGCGGTCGGTTTCGCTTCTCCGCATCCGAGGATTGCCACCACGCTTGCGTGCACGGCGTGGAAGAAAACTGCGCCAGTCTTTTCTTCGTCTCCGCAAGGACCCTGTGCCCGGTCGGGCATGCGTGGCGCTTATCGGATCACCTCGGCGGGGTCGAGCCTTTCTTGGGTGATGAGCGCATGAGCAACTTCTGTGTAGTTGAACGGTACTTTTATTTTCTCTCTCTTTCTCTCCTCCTCGTTGCGTTTGCTTACGCTTGCGAGATGGAACGGAAAGCGATAGGCCTAACGTTAAGAGTAACGTTAAGAGGTAGATAGCTGTTGAAGGAACTGGAGATGGGGATTCCGGTGGATGACTTTCTAGTTGGCATTAACAATAAGGAGCAGAGATGAGCAGGTGATTTGATGCGTAGAACACATATCCGGTGGGCTATTTGGCTAAATGAGGGATTATACCAAGGGATGGCGATAGAATTGGGGGCTGCGAGGGATTACTTGGGGCGATAAGAAATTCGCAGGTTCAGTTGACGCAGTATAATTGCAGGTATCATTCAGAGGTGCCTTTGTGCTGCAGTGGACCTAATATGAGCTACTGCATGGTGTTGCTACTGCTGCTGATGATCACGGTACGAGTAATGGTAGTAGTTCTGTGGGGCAGCCGGAAGTGTATTTTTTTTCCTCCTTTGGGCAAGACATGCACTGCAAATACTGATAACGGGAACCCTAACCCTGACAGCTCCGTCCGGCGATGAGATAGACGTGAGTGTCTGGCGAAGCGGTTGTCGTTGAGGGAGGGGACTGCTGAGAGGTTTGCGGCCTTCGAATGAAAGGGTGAGGTTACTTGCGACTACAGATCCTTTACACAGGCTCGTCCACTATTCCTATAAGGGATGAAGAACTTTAATACGTGGTTGTGTCTCTCACATCGCTCCTCAAACATTTAGAAGTAGTACAACAGCACCGTCTAAACTGATGGCAGACACTACCAGACCCTTTAAAATGTTTTCTTTCTTTTTTCTGCATGGCACAGATATACACATGCATTAGTGCAGAAAAAATAGGCAAGAAAGAGTTAGTCTGAATGTTTTATATAACAAGAATATCCATCGCAGTTTATAGGGTGTCCCAGTTAAGGTTAGCCAAGCTGTTATGAGAAAAAAATGAAGAAAGAACCAATGTGCAAGATAGGGTTACAAGACCTACGGCGCTCTGTCTTCAGATCTGCGGCGAACGAACACCGTAGGTTTTTAAATTCTACCTTGCACCGTGTTTTTCGCTTCATTTTTCTTTCAACAACTTAGCTAACGTTAGCTGGGTCGCACGGTATTTACTAGGTGAAAAAACACATGCACAGAAAGAACGCGGCCTCGCGCCAACAAGCCCATCACAGAATGACACTAAAGGCAACCTCTCGCATAAGTGTGTGTCGTTCTGGATGAATCTAAAGTAGGAACCGCCGTCAGGTTCCACTTTCTCCATTTGGGTTTCCTTTTGGCCTTTTACCTGTCCTCGCCGTGCTTGTCTTTCGTTTGTATTTTATATGTTGGCAAGACGCCTTGTAGGCTTTGTGTGATGCGTATCTCGCACACAAAGAGCCGCCGCCGATGTTTGCTTGCCACGTTCGCACCGTTTTGCGATGGTGTAGGCTTGGAACGAGACATCCCGGAGCCCTTCTCGCGAAAGATAAGCTATACTGTTTGGAGCGAAGCAACACTCGATATTGATAGGTCAGTGGTTCTATGTGTTTGCTCCCTGCACTTAGCATACGAAGGAAGAGTGGAAAAATCGTTATGTGTTACCCTTTTTCGTCGGTATACCTGCGTATGCCACGAACGATCATGCTATGGACGCTTGTACATGTATAACCGGTGAAAACTCTTAGACAAGACTGAAGAGATGACGCAATGTGTACTGTTAAGTGGCATAGAAAAGAGAAACTGGACTGAATAGATAACGTCTAAAGCATGGCGGCCATGACGTATTTTAGTCGTCTGCAATCGTTTCCGGCGCAAGCAGCCCGCAAAAGCATATCTTTCGAGATCGGTTGCTGGTACTCAGTGCAAGCCGTCGCTGCGGCGTGGATTTTGACATCACCGGCCTATACCAAGAGGGTGGAGATATGTGGGCTCGTGGGTTTGCTTCTTCTACGCGGCTTTTTCTCGAAGTCCGCGGCGTGGATTTTCCGCGGGTGCTTTCAGCTAACACTTTACTTTCTTTACCGCCAATAAGTGCGCATGCGCGCAGCGTTAGTCACGTGCATTTTTTGCTCGTCGTGACGGCCAGCTCACAAGGTTTTCTCTGCCTCCTCCTCCTCAACGGCCTCCCCTTCCTAATTCATTTTGGCCGCTGACTCGCGCATCGATTTGATTCTGCGCCGCCGCCGCTATCGACTGATTGCGTCACCCACCGCGCCGGGAAGCAGGGAAAGTCCTCCGGACTAGACGCACCGGTCATTCTTCTTCTTCTTCTCCTTTTCCTGTCTTCGCATGCCTTATAGTATTTTTTTTTCTTAGATCGCGCTGGCAACCTTGACACCGGCTGGTCAGAAGCCGAGTAGTCTGTTCTTTGCGTGCGCGATAACCGGACACCGCGCAGGCGGAGAAAACGTTGTTAGAAGTGGCTAACGAGAGGAAGAAAAATAACCTCATCGAGGCGAGGAAGAGGAGAATAGCGTGAGGCTCGCGCGTGCTCGGGCGAAATGCATGCAAATACGTATTTCGAGTGTGTATTCCTTTCTGCCGCAGTCACGCGAACGTGAGGGGCGGTTGTTCGTGGCTCGAAGCGACGGTTGTGGGCGCTTCATGGAGAGCGCCGTTTGCGTGGTTAACGAGGCCTTCTCTTTCTCCCCTTTCCATTCTTCTCCTTCTTCCAGCCGTTGAGGTGGCTCCTGGATGTGAATGTTCAGGCCTACGATTCTCGCCCAGTATACTGTCTGCGTATGAGGCACCTGTGTGTGTGTGTGGGGGGGGGGGGGGGGGGGGCACGTCCTAAAAGAGCGTGCAGGGTGTGTGCTATAAGATACAACTACTGAGTTATATCATAAGAAGCCAACAAACAATGACACAAAGGACAACATAGGGAAAATTACTTGTACTTACTAATTAAATTCAATTATTAAGTACAAGTAATTTCCCCTATGTTGTTCAATTAGTAAGTACAAGTAATTTCCCCTATGTTGTCCTTTGTGTCATTGTTTGTTGGCTTCTTGTGGTATGATTAATAAAAATCGGGCCCCTCGGTTCACTTTCTTCTCTTTAACCACTGAGTGAGGCATACGAATTGGCACATACGGGAGCGCTCTCATTGTGTGTCTCACTCAGTCGTTGCCTTCTCTCGACACCGACCTGACCTCTCGACACAGTATATATGAATCGCCAACTCGTCCAAGCAGCTACACTCCTACAGAAGAGTGTTCTTTCCTAAACACCATTCGGTTCAACTCGCTTACACGACAACCAGACCGGGCAGAGGATGCGAACATCAACCATTCACACAGTCCCGCATCGCTGCCGTACCCGTGTACGTGTGATTTGGCTTGTAAGAGAACGCCAACAGCGCAAAATTCAGGTTTTAAACTGAAGCCTAGGTGGTGCATGTAACGTGTGGAAGGCATAATGTGTAATCATTTAGAGTATAATAGTTGCGACGGCCTATAGGGAAGAGTCCGTAGGTTCGTGGGATGCATAGACCGGCTGCGGATGGCTCAGTGACTGCGGCGTTCCGCTTCTGAGCACGAGGTCGAGGGTTTCATTCCCGGTCCCGGTGGCCGTGTTCCGATTGGGCCAGGGATACCAAAACGCTGGTGTTTTTGAGCGCACGTCAAACAGTGCAAGGAGGTCCCAAATAATCAGTCGCTCTCCACTATACGGCGTCTCTCATAACTCATCGTGCAGTTTGCGGACGTTAAACACCACAACATAATTTTGAGGGAAACATAAATAAATTAAGGGACGATATAGGAATTTATGGAGCGCCTCGGCGTATATGCATAGGCTGGATGGATGCGGAACGAGGGTGATTGGAGCCTTGGTTGCAGCAGTTGCACTTGAATAGGGTGTTGACGTCGGTGCTGATGGTGATGATGATGATAGTATATGATGATGATGGAGACACAGCAAGCATCTGCTACCCGTGTGCGAGTCCGGCGGGACACATGCATAGAGAGCGGTCGGCGAGGATAACCGCGCAGCGGGAAAAAGACGAACGCATCGAGATCGACGCCCTCCTCACGGGGCAAGGAAGAGGCAGCCTGCTACGTATACGGGGCCCTTAACGCCGCCTAGGAGCGGACGCGTCGACGACAATCGGCCGCGATAAAGGGCTATTACTAGGCCCCCGGCCGGGCGCCTGAGCGGCTTTCCGCTTCTGTTTCGCTTCATCCCGTCCTTTCAGCTATACCCGCCCTCTTTCTCCACGTCTCCACGGCGGCGGCGGCGGCGGCGGCGGCGTTCCGCCCCTCGCAATCGAAATGCCTGGACGTCGTCCTTCGGGGCGCGTGTCGTGTTATAATTTTGCTGCCCCCTTACTTTCATATATCTTTATTACTTTTTTCCTGCCTCGGCGCTGCGCGCGCGAGCGGCTTCTAGCGTTTCGCGTCGTTGTTTTCGTCCTGCGGTCACGTGGCGCCAGCGAGGTGCGCGTGCGTTTCCTCGCGCTGACCGCAGCGCTGACCCCTCTGGCGGTGACGGCCTTGTTTGCGCGTGTGTGCCGAAAGAGCTGGCGGGCGGGCCGCTGCCGCGAAGCGGGCATAGCTAGCGCCGCCAACGCAGAAAGGACAAATCGCGCGCGCCGCTCGTGTGTGCGCGCGTGCGTTTGCACGCGTTCTGCGGCGGCGTCAGTATGAAGCGTGGAAAATTGTATACGTTTCAGAGAGCTGGGGCCCAGCTCACATAGCTGAGCTTGCAAAAAAAAAAAAAAAATTGTAGCTGCTTTAACATGCACATGACAATGAATAGAAGGCTCATATGGTGGAAGACAGGCCCGCAAAGGCTAAAGAAACAGCGGAGCTGATCGGAACCTAACTGGCCCTGGCCTTACGGGTTATGCTTTTACAGAATTTATTGATTATTGGTCGATTATCAATTACCCATTGATTGGCTATCGCAAGGAATTGGCCACGTATTTGGGCTAGGCTAAGCACTACCAAGTCATCCCCAGCATTTTCTCCGGACTTTATTGATTATCGATTAGCTATTGATTGGCTATCGATGATTGACTAAGCTTAAGTAGTCCCAGCCATGCTTATCTAGACTTAGGCTCAGCTTCGCTAGTTCACAGGGGCATGTGCCATCGCGCTTGGACCCTCTCTGCACTGCCGCCAGGATCGGCCCACAGTTTTCTGTCTACGACAGACAGATTACGCTCGGCATAAACAGCTCCACTGTTAAAAGCGAGGTTGCAGGAATCGGGCGAATGCGAAGAGGCGCGTACAGAAGCGTTTTCTTCTGTTTGCTTGTTTGTAAATTACTTAATTGAGTCTTGTACAGAACTACTACGGACCGTGGTCACGCATTGCCCTTTGGTGGTGGTATCACAGCTAAATGAATTCCTGGACCTGCGCTTCCTGGATGAATTCTAAGAAGGTGTCCAATGTTTTCTTTCGCTTCGACGGCCGTCCCATGGTGTGAGTCTACTGGCGGAAGGAATGAGGTCGTTGCTCCATAGGTAGGTCATCGATTACCCAGTGGCAAATATCACAAAGGCTCGAGCACTTCCATATAAGGCTCTCAAGGTTCACTTGTCCTAGGACCGGGTACCGGAAGCCTGTCTTACAAAAGCGTTTGTGCGTTACATTTCCCACATGGTGCGCCGATTTGTTAGCATATGGCGCGCTGACTCGAAAGACTTCTCCGTCGTCTGCGTATTTATTTTTTCTTTCCGAGGTTACTTGGACGCGGCCTTCTTGGTCTGGTATTAACGAAAATATGTAGCAGTGCTAAATGTCAGTGTTCACACAGAAGCAACGATGTGCGGTTACGTTAACGATTATTAAAATTACGCAATGTGCGATGTCCTCGACTGTAACGACACTGGCAGGTAGCTTCACATAACAGTTTGGGGCCTCCCAGGAAGCGCTCACTGTTGGCGAGGTGTCTGCATTCTTTATTTCCAGAACGGTCGGTCGGCACGGCGACAAGCTAGCGGGCAGGAGAGAGACGATAAAGTTTTCGGTTCATGGGCGGTTGCCATGTTGGGATGTAGCACGAACACTTTCTCAATCTTGTGCGTATAGTGACGTCGAGTTATACAACACGGCGCCGTGAAACACCGAAAGCGTCTTCTATATCATATTCAGACAATGTAAACGATCGAAGCATTTACCGTGTCATTGGTATAGCCACAGTTAGAAAGCACTCATGTTAACAACCAGCCATAGAGGCACTAGAATATCTCTGTAAAGTATAGCGTAAAATGCTTAAGTTTACATTGAATTCGTGCTTTTGGCGGTCCCATTTGTTCTTGCGTGTGTATGCAGCTTTCATCCAAACATCTATTTAGCGCACTTGCTCTGTACATGTGCTGTCATTTGCAGGGCGGTCACTCATAACCATTTATGCTCGTGCTTCAGTACGCGTTAGGCCTTCACGATTGCGGTGGGGAAAGCGAATGCTGTGTCTACCGTCTCATGTACATATATCTCATGCTATGCGCCAATCCTTGGGGTCACTACAAGCGCCGTGCACCTTTGCACGTTATCACCCGAGGCACCGATTGCTACTGCCTATACTTGCTGTGACGGTATCTTCGCGAAAGAGAAGTAACCGGCTTGGCTGGTTCGGAGAGTCGAGCGTGGTCGTCGGCGGGCCTTTACGCATGTCCTTTGTGCGGCATGCCAGCGCCGGCACCTTAGGCTTGCGTTGCCTGGGCCGTTTTCAGCTAGCACGCACACGCACACACACGCACACCGGTGGGAGCTCGCGCGTACACGTGTCGCTCGTCTCTCGTGTGTGGTCGTCTCCGAGCGGCTTCTGCCGCGTTTCCGCGTGTTTCCCAAGCGATGGACGCATATGCTACGGGTACTGCTGGCCCGGAGCCAGACTGGTCTAAGCTTAGGCTCATCCTCTGTGAATGGCCCCTCCCGACCGCTCGTGTACGGGGCATGCAATCTTCACGCCGGCGCGAAATGCTTCGCCAGCGCCTCAGCGGAGACTTAGGAATGACGCCTTTTGTTTTTTGCTGGCTATCTATGGAAGAAAGAGCAGCTATCTATGGAAGCGAGAGAGAGAGAGAGCTTTATTGAAGAATAAGAAGCGAAAATATAAGCATCTGTTTGGAAAAAGGTGCACGGTAAATTGCAGCGTCTATATACCAGTGCTGTCCTAGAACGATCATGTGTTTGCCAAGCTCTTGAAGGCGAATGTTGCAAAAGGGCTGAAGATTGTCATAGTTGGGCTATCGTGAAAAGCTCAACTCTATTCTTGTTTGCGGTGTGTTTGTACCCCTGGTTCAACTTTTTCAAGCTGGGTTGTCTTTGTGTAACGAGACGAAGTCTTAAGCGAGTCGGAGTGATGGTGGGATTGGAAGGGGCTGTCATTAGCGTGCTACTAGGAAGAAAGCTTCGTGTTTCGTGCAAGACGCGTAGGAAAGCAAACCGTGATAGAGGCTTTGATTTGCGCATACGGTGGCAGACCGGTGCTGATTTAAGCGGTTGGGAACGTGGTGCTCTAACTTTCTTCACTGTGGGGTGTCGTTGTGTGAAACTTGACTGTTATCGCCCATCTTTACACGATGGTAATACAAAACTATGACATATAGCCCACTGTGTTTACAATATAGCCCACTGTGTTTACACTGAGCGTCGACATAAAACACATAACCGATCATCGCAACCAGCTCATGACTGCTGAAAAGATGCCATCGCTCACAAGAGTCTGTAGTTTCGCTGTGTGCTGCTTAGCGTCTCTCTCGTCACTTACGAATACGACACCATTTGCTTGGCGCTCTTTGGTCATGACTGGCCCTTGCGCCATAAAACACCACATATCATCATCATCATCATCGTCAACGGATACGACGTACACTGTTAAAGCACAAGTCGTTTCATTCGTAAGTGCTGTTTGCCACTGGCTGGTTGCCTTCGCTATTAATAGGTCCGACATCGCGATCGGCTGTCATCTGCTTTGTTAGGAACAGTTCTAGCGTAAGAACGTTTTTGTGTATACGGGGCGGGGTTCTTACCGCCTCCTCTCCTGCACGAAACCGAAGGAAGAAACCGAAGGACGAAGGTTACAAGAGCATGACCATGCAACAAGCGCAGGTGAACCGAGACGTATTCGATTATTTATGCTGCCTATACCACCCGACGCGCTTGGTCTCCGATATCTCAAAAGACTGCTCCAACTGCTTCGAAAGCTGCTGCCTTTTCCACGCGCGTTCCCATTGGTAGTATAGCATGCCCGATCTCATCTCGGAGGCGCTTGCGTTGGGGACCAGCACACTTGTCCGGTTGTTGCTCCCATCTCCATGGGTGGCACGTGCCGTCACGCAGCAAACGCGCAGAAACAAATCCACTTGTGCACAACGCCGCAAGAAGCCGCGAAGGTGGGCAGCCAGATCCCATGCACGAGCCGACGGCAGCCGCCGAAAGACGTCCGCTGAAGGCAGCGCGAGCGCGTGTTCTAGCTACAACCATTACGGAGAGTCGTTACGCGAGCCCAGAACCTGCACGTCGGAAAGTGGAAAGAGCGGAAACAAAAACAGAAGAGCCGATCATCTTTCTCGTCTCGAAAGTTATGTGCAGCAAGTGGCAACCGCGGAGAGGCGCCACTGAACGATCGTGTTGATAAGACAGCGCTAATGCTGTAGTGTCCATTACGCTGACCGCGTCCCGTTACCTATACTACCGCTCGAAATGTTTCTGCGCGCGTATAGATGACTCTGGAATACAAATGACAGCGTGATGGCTGTTTCGCATGGGCGGAAGACAAGAGAGACGGTCGTATAGAAAATGCGCCCATCTAGACGTGTGCGGATGTTCTTTCGCTAGTGGAGGCTAGGCGAACACGGCTCGAGGGATCGGAGTAGTCAATGTATCCTATTTTATTGTGACCTCCCCACACAGACTGCATATTAAGCATGCCTGTACCTAAGTTGCGATGTCCCATCTCTCCCTGTCTTAACGCGTGCGTGTTAGAGATGTTGAAAAAATGTTACAGAAGAGTCCACACAAAAGCTACTGTACCTCTCCGGATAACCACAGGGGATGGGATTTGATGAAAGGACAAATTTTTGTTTCATTGAAAAGAAGTTATTCCGCGATGCTTTCTCATCGTTTGCTGAATGGTTGATCGTTCCTTGTGGCGATCAAGAAAACTAAGAAACATGGAACGTGCTAAGACCATTTTTGAAGACGCAATGGAACTGTATGTCGACCAACTTCGATGTTTCAACTGTATGGAGCATGCATATACAACTAGCGATCTAGTATTAAGATCGGCTCGCTAATTTTCTTGAGGGTGGGGTGATGGGTGGCATGCTTGTGTTGGAAGGGCAGTCTGAAGCAACGTCGAATAACTTTTATTGTAACGAAGAAGGAGGACACACTTAGACAGTCGCGTCGCCGTCGCGGCATTCGCGGGTCTCGGAGCCAGTTCGTCTATCTTGCTGAACCCTTGTGCAGCTGCTGCGTTTCTTGTTGCCGCTTGACGAGCAGAATAAACCTCTTCAAAATTGCTGGAGATGCTGGTATCAGACAAGAAGCTTGGAACTCCGCAACC
Source organism: Dermacentor silvarum (assembly GCF_013339745.2). Classification (NCBI taxonomy): domain Eukaryota; kingdom Metazoa; phylum Arthropoda; class Arachnida; order Ixodida; family Ixodidae; genus Dermacentor; species Dermacentor silvarum. The sequence goes on along the minus strand of NC_051155.1, from coordinate 217,038,687 downwards.
GGAAACTCCAGCGCGTCTTTGTCGTGCCGGAAGGAGATCCTGGACACCCTGCTCGTGCTCGTAAATGTAAAATTCTGATGTAATATAGCAACATGGCGCGAGACCACCCTGTTTTTACCTAGAACCACTAAGTGTCAAAACTACGAGTCACACAGAACCGCTGGCGGATCTTGAGGGAGGAGGGGTCCTGTGGATCCGCAGGAGGTGCTGAAGACGCAGCTTGTGTTGTGTCTTCTGCTCTATTTTGGCTTGAGTTGTCCGGATTACGCTTTGCATCATGTGGCGATTAGCCCGTGGTTCAACCGTCACTTGACAAGTACCGTTTCCTCAGTGCATGGAAGTTCCGGAGGGCTAAGTGTAGCCCGTTCTCGTTGCATCAGCTTGTGGGAGCCAACGCGCCCAAGGGTAGCGAAGAAGAGCCTTCTATGCGGCCAGCGCTCTCTGGGCCTTTATTGCCTATCCTTGTCCAGGTGTGCGCGCGCTCCGCCGCCGACCAAATGGAGATAAATGCTTCGTCCACGGCCGACAGTAGCCCGCGGTCTCTTTCTTTCGCCAGCAGAAGCAGCACGAACCAGAGGCCTAATGGTCACAAATGGTTGTTGCTGTTTGAACGCAGCTGCAGGCACACGACTTTCTCTCTGGAGGGGAGGGGAGTGGGATGGAGAGAGGGGAGTAGGGGGGGGGGAGGGTGCCTAGCGCCCCGCTGTTGTCCCGTCTGTTTGTCTACCCCACAGTTGTGCCTCTAATGGGGGTTAGAGAGGAGGCAAGTGCACGAGTGCTATGCCTAGCAGGGGGGTGCGCGGCTGTCCCCGTTCGGGACCCCCCTCCCACTTGCGTGCGACGCAATGGCGCATGTCGCGACGCCTGCAGGACGAAACGGTCTACACGACACAGTGCACTATACATGGCTTCAGAAACAAGGTTACAGTGCTTTTTTATTTCCGTTTTCTTTTCGTATTTTTTTTTTCGGGACGCGTTACACAAGACTGTTACTGACGACGCCAGGGTCCTTTGTATACTGCTCCGTGGCGGGGTCGCTGCAGTGAGAGTTATGTCCAGACTACATTGTGCCAAGCGCAGCTTTTGAACGAAGCTGCCGGTGAATACTGACCAGAAGGCTGGTGGTCCTTTTTTCCGGTAGCACTTGACCAGAATTTAAACAGCCTTAGAACCGACTTTGGTTACTCAGTTCCTTTCGCTTAGTTTTTTTTTTTTAGTTGTTTTATGACCCTGCATCAACTGTGACCACCTTATGGGGAGTAAAGCTTATTTCTTCGTTCCCGTCACTACGCTTTCCTTGTTGTACGTTGATTTGCACTAGCCGCAGAGATATGGCCTGAATGTTGAATTATGTCAGCTAGCATATTTGCTCACAGCTTCAACGTCCGCCAACCAGTGCTTCCCCCTAACCTGAAATACTGGCTCGAAGACAGCGCCAAGTTGTCGACGTCCTAGACTGTACGCTGCGACATAGTTGAGGACGCCACCGTGTGCGTTCCGTGCCCTTTTCAGAACAATGGAGTGCTGGAACTGCTCTTTGCGGGAGTAACTGCGTGCCTCACATTTAGCGCCATTCTCAGAAGTTTCGTAGTGCCCCATGGATTGCGTTAACTCTGTTTGCGTTCAGTCAAACTTAACGTGCTTAGCTGGAAAATAAGGCATACGAGAGCCACCGGAAATAGGGTTGAATTGGGTCCAAGTAGGTTAGGTTAGGTTAGGTTTCGAATCTGATGTCTCACTAATAGGGTTGAATTGGGTCCAAGTAGGCTATAGGTTATGTTAGGTTTCGAATCTGATGTCTCGCTAATAGGGTTGAATTGGGTCCAAGTAGGTTAGGTTAGGTTAGGTTATGTTAGGTTTCGAATCTGATGTCTCACTCCATGGCCCTTGATGCGCGCTATTCCGCAGGTGTTCGAGCGTGGGCTAAACGAACGCGAGTCATATCCCCCTGCTCGCGCGTCGCAGCGCGGCGGCGGCGAAGAGCGCGCATCAACGCATAATAGTTGATCCATTGCCAAGCGAAAAGAGAACGTGTCTCCTGGCCCAGTGACGACGCCGGGCCGCCTCTTGTCGTGCCCCGCTGACGCTGATTGACGGGCTGCTCGGCTGCGCGCGCGGCAGGCATCGGGCGCGCTGATGAGGCCACCGCTGCGGACGAAGGGACGCGCGTGTCTTTCGTGCATACGGCTTGCCTTCGGCGGGCTTGTCTGTTTACCTTTCTCCTTAACCCTTGCGTGCTGTCGCTCCTTGCAGAATGCGCCACGCACGAACGCTTGCACGCATTCGCTGGGAAACTTGCATGCAGTCGCAGCGTATACGCTTCGTTGCGTGCTCGACCGGTGCGAGCGGTCGCTTGTCGTACAACTTGTCGGGGAGGCCCAAACTTCGAGTATCGCTTGAGTTGGATGGAAGCACGGGGTAAATCGCGAATACGGCGCTTTTCGGAACTGAAAGATCGCAGTTCAGGATGAGAGGGAGCGAGACCCAAAGCAGTAACACGAAGGGCCAGTCACAACGAGTTGCGATATGGTTTTGTTTTTCGCCCCGTGGCCATCATATGGCTATGAAGTATGTCCTTGTTAGCGAGAGGGGGGGGAAGGGAGGGAGAGAGGCGCTCGTGAATAATTTAACTACTTGGTGTTGTTTAACATACGCCCCAAACTGAGTACACATACGTACGTTTTGCGTGCCAGACGGGCCATCGTAGATTCGAAACGAGTAGTAACGTTCCAATGAATACGATGTGTTCCCGAGCATGTTCAACCTTCACACTCACTGTTACTAGCCAAACCCACCCCCTCCCCCCGCACCTTATTATTATAATTTCTTTTGATGTCCATGCTGTGATACGAGCGAATAAGAAATTTGTGTAAGTTGCTGCTTTTCAGAAATGTCTCTCGTCTCAGCGCAAGAGACATGTGTATAGCCGCGACTTGTAACGGAAACGCAATTCCTTTGGAAGGAGCCTGTGTAGGCGAGTTTCTGCTATACTCCGTACAGCTTCGTACTGTTCTGTTACCGACTGATTCGTGATGCTGGGTTGGTTCATGATTTAGGCTTAATAACAGTGCACGAACGACATGGACGAGAAGGACTAGAGGGAAAGGCGCTGTCCTGTTCTTGTCCGCGTCCTTTTGTGCTATTCTGAAGCTTAAAGGGCCTGTTACCCAATTGGTCTGTCTATCTAAATGGGAGAAATAAACATTATTGTCGTTTATTATTCAGAAACTCAGCGGTTTTCGTCGGTTACGTGAGCTAGCGGTTCGACAGGTTTCCGGTGCACATAAGCAATACAAGGAAAGCTCTTCGAAGAAATCTAGGCCGTCGGCGTGTCTTCGTGGTATCAACGTGCGCACTTCATTGCGCAACACGCGTGCGTGCTTCTCCAGCGTTTTCCTCGTTCTGCCACCTGTGACGAGACTTGTTGGGAGTTTGAATGATTCGTGTACCATCTATGATGTATGCTTAGCGCGTTTGCAATATTTACTCACAGGGAGTCGGTCGCTTGAGTTCTTTTTGTTTTCGTGTCCGAAGGTTGTAGGCGTGCCCTCTAGCCATAACTAGCTATCGTACCGATTCTTGTAAGGGCACCCGTGTAAGGGCCGCACCTCCAACTTGGCAGTCAAAGATTTGGAGAAAAAAAATCCAACGGAGAAGCAGACGCGTTCGGTGCCCCCAACTTCCGCATGCTGCATACTTTCGCGTGCCGCTACTAGATGGCGAGCCATCTGTAGTAGCGGCATTTAGTACCTAGAGCCATCTTGTCCGTGTAAGGGCCGCACCTTGTCACAGTTGCGGAAAAAAAAAGTGCGGCCCCTATACGAGCCTATACGGTAATTCTAGGAGCCCTGATAAGTTGACATGTTAAGAAAAAAGTACCAGCAAGTTTAAACTCACTTTACGCTTATTTTTTCTTTATATATATATTTTTATTTATTTTTATTTTTTGCAATGGCGGTGTCCAGTGAAGAAATTTTCATAGTTCTGACGATTTCGGCGCAAAGCTCGGCAACGGATAAGTGCGTGAGGGCGAAACATCTGCAGGAAACTCAAGTTCGGCCTTCGGCGTTGTCCACGTGGCACATTTGAGCACCACCGAAACGCACAGCTGAGTTTTCAATGTGCCACACGTGGAACGCATGTAAACAAACCAACAGCCGCTGCTGTTGACAGCTTGAGCTTTGTAAAATGGCTGCATTTAACGACGGCTTCTTAATTTATGATTGGTCGACTTTGTAGGGGCGGGGCTCCGTTACCGTGCTGGCGACGGAAACGTAGAGCACCGCTCTGCGTCGCTGGCGACCCGTGTTTGAGGAGAAAACGACTCGATAACCCTCTCCCCCTGACGAAAACCGGTGCCGTGACGGTGACGCGACGATGCGTTTGACGGCTGTGTGAATAAGGCCTTACTTGCAACTCCTGTTATGGTGCCCTACAAAAGCCTATCTTAGTGGGAAGCACAAATACCCCTTTAAATATTTTATTGCGATAGCAATTATATGGACACTCAAAAGCAGATTTCTGCCGTCGGCGTCGCCGTCGCCGTCGCCGTGAGGTTCCGTATGACGACAATGGAGATGAAATCGTGGCCGCGCGCCGCCGAACGCTGTATGTGCGAGTGAAAGGGCGCGAGGGACGCGCTCTTTCACGGGGAGTGAACGCACGGCGGAGAACAAACGCGCGTTCTGCGCCGTGCTTCCTTAAGGGCTGCAGAAGTAGGCGTCTCTTTGCTCCTTTACAATAACCATATATGTAGAGCAAACGCGCCTTCTTCCGATGCGCGAGAGGCTGTGGGGGAGGGGGCGAAGGGGGAGGGAAGGGAGGCGACGTTTAGCTGCGGCACCAAGTGCCTATTTATATCAGAGGCTCCGGCAACAGTCACCAACGCCGCACGCATTTTGAGCGAACGCGGGCAAAACGCCGACGGCGTCGACAACAGTTCTGCGCGTTGCCGGTGCTGCTGCATGTCCAAGTTTATACAGCTGATAAAGCTAACATCATTACTCCGTATAGCTCTCTACAAATTTGCTATCGCAATTGATGTTTCACCTTTCAGGTGAAAATGCGACAACTTTTTTTGTGGAATAAACAAACGTTTACATTGTTCCAATAGATTTCATTTTAATTTGACAATTATATGGACACTCCAGGGTAATTTTCGCCGTCGTCGTCGCCATAGTCGTGATGTTCCAATATATATATATATATATATATATATATATGCTGTATGTTTATTATGCCGTATATGCAAAGTGTATGCGATACTATTCAACCGCCAAAGTTGATCAAGTGACATCTTATATTCTTGACTGAATTATTCCTTAGAATGTTTGGGAATTGTAGGACGCAAAACAAAAGTCACAGGAAGTTTCATTCACAGCACATGCCTTTTATTTTAAATTGTCTCAGATTATGAAAAAAAGTGCAAACCAATTTTTTAGCGCTCGCAATCTGAAAGTGGTGCAATTTCACTGGCCGCGCTCTCTTACCGGCAGTGCAGTGGCTCCTGTGCGATGCCATCACAGGCCTTAAACGGTGTGTGAGAGCTTTTAAGGATGCTTTTAAGTGTTAGCGCTCCCGCGTGTATTAGCCCAACCGCGTAGGTTAGCGCATCTACGTATAATTGCACCCGCGTATAGTTAGAAAGAACACCGTCCAAGGAGCTCAAGCGGAACGTTAAACCTTGTTATCGCCGACAGTGCTTCGCCCTTCGGGTGAAACTGCTAATGTTTTCTTCTAGTGCTTTCCCATAGCCTGTGCCTGACACGAACTCCGATTTCTATTGCATGGCAGAATAACGGGATCAAGAACTTGGGTGTTCGTAGTCGACCGTAACCCCGGCGGGGAGCCGTAAATCGTGCTTCCCCGCAGACACAAGTGCGTGTGGTGAAGCCGATAACGAAGGGGGAGTATAAGGTTCTCATTTGCTCCCTTGTATCGCTGCCGCGTGGATTCAGGCACCCTCACAATATCTTTAATACAACCTACCCTAGGCAACCCGGTTAATTTGATTTCTGTTTTACAGGCAGAAGCGTCACGTGATAGTGGCGTTCTTTTTTTTTTTTTTTTACACGCATTCGAAAATTTGTCATACGTGTCAGTAGACAAACGTACAGCGTTCATGCATAAAGAAACTATACTGGAAACTTTTGGCAGTTCATTGAACGTAAAAGGAATACACATATTCGCAATTACGAAAGAAATTGGTTTCGGGAATCAAATATTTAATATTCTGGACAAAATTACTTTGCCGTAGCAGAAAAATGATTTCTATAGTGTTCTGTTCTGTGACACCTACGTGCTGCGTCATCGCGCCAAATAAGGCACCCAGCACCTTACCGAATTAAGTTACACTTGCCTAGCCAGTACACATTTCCTCGCGTTTAGCACGCAAGTGTACCTACCAACAAAGGCTTTTTGCCGTTAGCGTTAGTTTACTGATCAACATTGCCGCCATGTTCTTGCGATTTCAGCAATGCGAGAAAGCCAGCTTTACGTCTTCTTCTTTCTGTTTACTTCCCTTTTCTTTCTTTTTTTTTCTTTTTTTTCAGCATGATATATTTTTCGAAACGTCGTGATGCGTAGATCTGTATGCAAACAGTGGCATAGTGGTAGACGCGACTTGTACTATACATCAAATTCATATCCTCAACCGCATACATCTGAAAGAGAGTGCCATCGTTTTCGCGGTGATGGTAATTTTCGCAGCTTCTTAGTCCGCTTGTAACCAACATTTCGGAGACATTGATGCCAAAGCTTCTTTCTTTGAAGCAATTCTCAAAAACAGATGTGAACTCTGTGGTAATATTAGAGAGCTTCAGCTTTTGCCTGATACAGGATGCGTTATGTGATCCGTGATACGTTAGACACTCTGCGAATGCGCAGCATCTCCGCGGAATTGTGGTAGACATGCTGAGAGATCAACGTTTTAGCATACCGTCGTAGCGTACCTTGATAAAATGTGGACTGAAATTAACGATTCAGTAAAGAGTTAGGCTATTAGAGTGTTCTTCATCGCCAGCTTATCGCCAACGCCAACGCTGTGGTGCCATCTGCTACTTGGAAATCAAAACACTTTCCCTGCTCGGTACTCTTTGTCTAGGCCTGGCAGCGTCGAAACAAACAGCTGATGTCAATAATAAGCAATCGCCAATACTCTGTCCTCAGCGTGATATGAAACTAAGTGATGCCTGAATTCACCATTTACTTCTTGCTGTTCGGCCGGAGAGCAATTAGCAAAGGCGGATTCGGGTTGAAGCGGGTGGTCTGGGCTGGTCAGGGCGCTGCCATGTTACGTAATCACGGTAACCTGCCACGTTAATGAGTGGCATAGTAGGACGCGCATGCGCAGTGGACCTAACTTTTCACGCGTCACGTATCACGCAACCCCCTTCAAGTTTACCGGGGCTGTTTGGTTTCCGCCTTCTATCTGCATCGGTCACTGTCCGCAACTGATTCAGTAGTTCTTCCCGGCTTATTTTTTCGTGTCCGAGTTAGTGGCTCCGTCGGAAGTCCGGCCACCGCGGGGTTCCTAGATTGACCATTTCCGCGCACCGTATTGATGCGTAGCCAAAGGAGACGTGATAAATGTACACAGTAGGGGTTAGGGTGCTTAGCGCGGAGGAGATTTCTCTACGGGGAGTCCGCGGAGACGCCGTCTAAGCCATTTATATCGGCGTCCATTGACCGACGGCTGCGCCGAGGTTGAGTTGGCCTGATAAACGTCTTTATTGGCCATCCAAAGTGCTTAGGTATAGGTTAGTTGTGCTGACTCTGAGAAATTATTTCTGAGCAAATGTTTGTCTAAGACGTACGAACATAGTTAATCTCCGTATAACATTAACATCACCGTATAGTGAAGAGGATTTACGCAGTGGAAGCGGGGTTATTTAGCGATACTGCTTTCTTTCACAGATGTTGCTGTCGTCTCCCGCTAGATGCCGCGGGAGTGCCCAAAAGCAACTGTGACGTAATATCTGCTGCATTTTTTTTAAAGAACAGTTGCGTCCTCTACTAAATTACGCCTAGCGAGCATATTTTGTTTTTTCAGCAATAGTGATCACCTCGAACATTCATAATTAGTAGCAAGTACGGCATTCTTGATTACGGAGTCCCAGCTTTTTATTTCGGCTATATAGCCTATCTATGAAGAGGCCCATGCCACGACATAAATTCGTAAGGTGAAGGTTACACGCACAATTCGTGATAACGATCTTTCTTAAACCACAGCATGGCATTGCGATGTCACGTAGCACTCCTGTTCGCGCGCCATGTTGCAGGCCATGTCGTGTCGAGCTTTATTCTCACTATTTTGCCTTCCAATAGAGAGCGGAGCGAAGCGTAGAGAAAGAAACAGCGGAAGCACGAAGAAGTGGTGGCACGTTTGCTTGTCAGTGATGTAGTTCACATCACGCACAATAGAAAAAAAAATTTACCATTTTATGATACTTCTTAATTGTTCGCGGAATAAATTCAGCGGCGATGTGGTGGTAAATGTGACAGAAATGCGCTGGCATTATGTCGCACTTCTTTGAGGTCTCACATCCACGATGTAAACCGCGTTCACCACATTGCAAAATGTTCAGGAGCTCACTCGGCACACGTCGCGCTTCTTAAGGAGCAAGACAAACGAGATAACAGCAAGGACACGAACCAGAGATAGACTGTACTCTTGCGAACTCACAGCCTTACGCCGTGCGATTGTGCCGGTTATGGAAATTTATGGTCCGTTAACATTGCGGAAACGTGCTGCTGACATCAACACAACTTAACCTTCAACATCCAGAACCGTCGGCGAGCAACTTTAACGAGGGTACAAGTCGGCAGTTGTTTGAAGAGGATGTAGACACGCTTGGTAACAATCGTTGCTGCTTGTCGTAGGGCAAGGACGCCGACACGAGCTTTTCTTGTTTTTGTTTTTTTGCGAATATTGTTGAGAAAGCTATTGGCCGTAGTCAACAACGACCTTGTGGTTCACTGGTCCCTCTCGGAACGTTGCCGATAGCTAAATATACGTCAATAAATCCATCGAAACGATATATACATGCGTAAGCCGAACAGAGCGTATGACTTCAAGATAAGAACCTCGAGTGCCCAGTGTATACTTGTTTTGATATATAGGTTCACCTTGACAACAGATGAGAAAGCGGCCTTTGTCAAGGCGGAACCTTTTGTATAACTCGCTCGATTGGCCGACAACCTTGTTGCACCTCCTTAAAAAAAAAAAAAAAAAAAAAAAAAAAAAAAAAAGAAAAAAAAAAAGACCACGTCACTTCCCCGAGTTTCTCAACGCTTTTAAACGAGACGAGAATCTGGCCTGCGACGGCGTGCGGGGGTGTACATACATATATTACAACGCCTCGCGTCCAACAGAACCTCCGGAATAAAACTGGTTGTTTATTTCTGTCGGAGAGCAGCGACTCGACCAGCCACTTATACCGTCGTAAACATGAGCGAAGGCTCATGTTTCCTGTCCAACGTTTTGGCGCTCTTACGATGTGAGTAGCCCTGAAGGACGCAAAATGACCCATTGTGTGACGCGCATGCGCACTTCTTTCGAGGAAAACGCGACTGACGCTTCCTTATTTCGCCAAGTGAACGGGGGCGTTGAATAAACTGCCTTGAAAGTTTCACTCACGCTGCACTATACGCGCCTCCGCGGGACGTTTTCTCTCGAAGTCGTAAAAGCCCCGTTCGTTTCCGAGTGTTCTCTGGGTTATTTATATTTTCCCCGCGAAGTGTATTTTACCACAGGTTGTAACTGCGCTGTGTAATAATGGGATGCAATTGATAAGAACCGGGTGGTATTACTTACTCCCTGTTCGTTGAAACTTGGATCACGTCAGTGGGTTAGCCTGCTTCCTTATCGCCGTTAAATTAAACCTCTCGCTGCCTTCGGCTGGGACTTGTCTTTCGTGATGAACTCAACATTACGACGTGTTATAGCTTCCAAATCATGTGTTACGCATTGCACATCTGACTTCTTACGTACAATATACGTACAGGTTTCGCCGAGAAAGTTTCGAAGCAACTCCTCACGTTCTCGAGTCAGTTAATTGTCAGGCTGCGTGGAACAGTCATTGTTTCAAAGACCTAGAAATCTTGCGGGACCTTAGACATTGCTCAACAAAAAAATCAGAAGTTTCAAGCGTTAAACCACGTGAAACTCACTCACTCACTCACTCACTCACTCACTCACTCACTCACTCACTCACTCACTCACTCACTCACTCACTCACTCACTCACTCACTCACTCACTCACTCACTCACTCATCACTCACTCACTCACTCACTCACTCACTCACTCACTCACTCACTCACTCACTCACTCACTCACTCAATCAATCAATCAATCAATCAATCAATCAATCAATCAATCAATCAATCAATCAATCAATCAATCAATCAATCAATCAATTGAGTTCATGTCATTCGCGTAATGTCTTCAATACGTTTCTCAAGGACAGTACATACACGTCGATTGCTACGTGACTTGTTATCCTCATGAAACTTTCATATTAGCCTGCACACTTCTGTAGCTCTAATATAAATTTAGCCATAGGCAGCGACGCCAGCAGCGCAATAAAACGGATCGTTGCCAAATTACCGTTTTACTTCACCGCATTGCGTCCGCCGATATTAGCTGCTTAACCGTCGTTGAGCTTTACTACGTTTAATGCTTCTTGGTCGTCGTGCGCGTTCATTATAGTTTGCACAGTTCGCCCCTGCTTGATTAGTTTACAACAATGGCGCGCTTCAGCGCCACTCATTGCACAGGCAAACAAAATGATGCGATGGCGTGACCAAGTCAATAACATTATAAGCTTGCGCTCGGGGTTTACCAAGGCGGAGCTTTCGACATCCTTTTTCTCTGCAGCGTACATCGGCCGACCGATCAAAATGCCTACGCTGGTTTAAAAGGCTTTCAAGCCGCCTTCAGGCCATTACTGCCGAACTGAAACGCCGGAAGGGTTCTGAGTGCAAAACGCAATTAACGGTGGCGTAACCACATTGCTTTGTTGAATACGGCTGGCTTTAATTTAGAGCCAGTCATGCGACGGACAAACATGATGTGGCCGCGTGGAATTACGAGAAGCGTCCGGCCGCTGCACATAAGAGAGGACGGCGCACGTTGCCTGTCGAGTGTTTTTGTTTGTTCACCCCGTACAATAAATCATTCGCAACTTCAATGCAGCCAGATCATTTTAAAACCCATTGTTGCCTAAACGGCGCAAGCATACAGGCTACGTTGCTTTTTTCTTTATTTCTTTTTTTCTTTTTGTCCGGCGACTGTAAGTTGATGAATGTTTGGTTACCGCTCTCGAAGCGGTTAATGTTTTCCGGTAGGAAGCATTAACCGGTTTGTTCTTTGAAAAGAACAAAGGAAAAAAAAAAACATTATTGTTGCTCAGGTGGATCGCGATCGCTGACCAGGGCACACATCTATAGTTTGAGATCCCCGGCAGCCGTGTCCATACGTCGATTGCAAATGCGCATCGAGGCTTGGCAATGGTTTCTGGTGCGGCGATGTGGTTGCTACTACGCCGCGGTCTCACTAATTTTGTGCAGCACTGTTAAACTTGCACGAGGCTTCAGTTCACCGAATGACCGAATCCATGGACTTTTTCCCATCCAGCCAATGGTTCGCCTATCAGATATCACGTGCGGTCTGAGCGAAGGTTGCACGCCGATTGCTACACGTGTCAAATTCCAAGTGATTTGTCAGTTTGTCCGATGATTGACCGAACACTGGCGCCAAACCCTAATACGGGAATGCCGGCTACTCCTTTACCCGATACTCTTACGCCTTGTCCCATATTCAAGTCCCTCTGTGAATGTTTCCGTACTTCTAGACGAATTATACGCTCGATATATTTGCGTACAATGAGAATGATGCGTAATCTGTTGGAGTTTGTCCAGCTTGCAGATACAGAATGATTTGTTATTTCAGTTTGAATAGAATGGGTCATGCTTCCCAAGAACCACTATACAGCTAGGAAGCACACTAGGTCCTATGCGTTCTGCTTCAACGCAACGTCAAGCTTCAAACTTTCTTTTCTCGTTTCTTCAAGACGCTGGCTCAATTGAGAAGTTCCAGCCTGTCTACATCAACACCATCACCTATACCTCACCTGTAGAATACACGATCATACATTTTCCGCCTTTTCTATTTTTTTTAAATTTTTAATTTAACCGCCCTTCTTTCCCACAGGGCCTTCCTGTCCCCAATGCCTTTCCACGCGGAAAGTAGCTATAGCATATTGACACGAAGAAAGCGGCTACATGCACACCGGCAGAATTCACTGCATTTTATTAGAGAGCTTTCTCTCTCTCTTGATGGTGTTACTAAAGCTCACCTGCATGGAGTTTAAACATAGGAAAACCGGTTACTCGCGCCGCAAAAATGAGTAGCCACTACTCCTCTTGTTCTTAGAGTGCACGCAGCTGTTCGACATCGCTACACGGTTTTCTCGAGTATATGTCTAGGCACAGCGACGGAAGCAGCCACAGCATGCTAGCGAGCCGGCGAATTCAAGCAGCGACCGCGCTTTCGAGCCCCGCATCCGCGTACAAGCAAGTCAGATGACTTTGTCCTCTTGCTTTTCTTTTGTCACATCCCCACGTCGGACGTCCCGCCGGCGGCACGCGCTCGGTCGTTTGCGTGCTAGTCTTTTTAACGAGGACTCCGTACCGCTCGGAGGAGGCTGCGCAGACAGAGAAAGAGTATTAGGAGAGAGTGACTCGCCGCAGGAAACGCATCTTTTTGTTTTTTCTCGCCGCGTTCAAGAGCTGCGCGGCACCTATAGCTGTCTAGGCTGCCCCCGCAGAAGAGACAAAGGAGTCGTCGCCGTCTGTCCGCGCATCTGACAGACGGCACCGAAAAGCAATTTGCCGTACGCGCGCCCATGCGCGCTAGCTCGCTTCTTGCTGGCTCGAACAAAACAGACGACGTGCCCGTCGAAGTCTGTTAGGAGGATGAACTCGTTTTGCTTTTTTCTTTTCCTTGGTCGTCGTTCTCTAGTTAAGAGTCGTGATCGTAGTCACGACATCCACGTATGGTGGATCTGCTATAATCAAACACAGTTACACATCAAGGACAATTATAACAACTTGTTCGCTTTCACGTTCATTTCTGGTAATGGAAAGAGAGTACACTAGGAAAGAAATTACGAAATATTATTAGAATTATAACTTAATCAGTACAGTAATTTATGATTGATAATTGGTTTGCTGAACTATCCACAGCTGCCAGTTGGGCGTTACAGGGTTAAAGGAGTACTGTGATGATACTTTTCAAATGTCATTTTTTCTTCTCTAAGTGAGGGTTTAGACCCCAGAAAAGATACTTGCTAGCGTCAGAGCGCCCTAAATAGTTAACTATAATTGCTTGTTTCCATGAGATAATCTTGGTTTCGGTACTAAGGAAGTGGATGCGTCATGACGTCATCGTACACGTGCTAGCTCCGTTCCTGCTATCCCTGCAGCTACCACTCGTGAGCACAGCCAGAAAAAAAAAATGCGTGCTACACTCTTGTTTATTTTGCCATATGACTAACGTCATCGGACGTGTTTATCTAGCCTTATTGCTTCACGACGTCAGTAAGTTTTTCTCTGTGTCGTGACGTCGCTACAGTGTCGATATGATGCAAGCTTAGGCATTTCGAGACCAATTTAGTATCAAATTTTATAATTGCTTCCCAGCCTTGATACTTTCTCAATGTCACACTTTTGTTGTCAAGTCTTCTCTTCACCCCTGCCGTTAAACAGCTCGCACTTTTACGAAGCGTTTCCTTCGTCCGTTCTTTGGGTTTTGTTTTTGCTTTCTCATTTCACGGCGTGCGCAGTAGTTTCTATTGTGCGCATATAACAAGCTTGTGGTTGCGTGGTTGTTTCGTGGAAACATCGTTGAGAACATCTAAAGTGCAGACGTGTGGTACAGTGCGTCCACATTAACGTGCCGTATGACCAAGTCGTGAAAAAAAAAATTAAAAGGGAAATTGGCGGAAGCTGCTCTCTTGGCGTCACTGCCGTAAAGTTTAGTGGAAACAAACAAACAAACACAGCAAGGAAGCAAGAAAAAGCTGAAAGGGAACAGAAAAGACGGCGTAGTTTCTTCTTCTTCTTTTTTCCCCCTTTCTCCTAACAAAAGCTGCAGCTGCAAGGTGTGTTTGACAGTTCTTCGCGAACGATTAGCCGAACAAAAGTAGAAAGCGAACAAGTTAGCTTTCTTTTCTTTGTCAAGTCTTTCCGAGCTTCCACGAAGAATGGAAACCGCGCCCCTACTTTGAACCGAGCGCTGTTTACGTGTCCTTATTGTACTTTACTCTCGGGGCTTCGCGCCTCAGCAACAGACGCTTTCTTTAAGTAGGTCAACTTCTTTTTTTCAAAGCAGTAGCAGTATAATGTATGCTACAGGCCGTGTCCACTGAGCCGAAGTTAAGTTAAATCCAGAACTATGGTTACTTGGTTCATACGTCATGATAACTTCAGCGCTACATTTAAGGAAATGTGAGGAAGCCAAGAAAATGTTCACGTTCAGGTGTGCAAAACTTACTTTTAGGGAATATTCTTTCTGTATGTGCGCGTGTGCCATGCTCAGTCTTTACGCAGCTCTTTAAGTTCGCTGGCTTTGGAGGAATCTATCTTCAAACGCTTTGGTTCAGTTGCCCGTCTGTAACGGGCGCTCTGTAAAAATGTTGTCGCATGCTTCCACATAGGTTATCAAGTTGACGCTGTGAAGGATCACAGTCAACTCTTTCGAATTAGAAACGAATTATAGGTAAATGCACTTCAAGTACAGAACCTCTTGCAATACCAAGTCAACTTTCCTTTTCTTGTTCTTTTCCTTCTTTCTTTTGTGGTTGTTACTTCTAGACATGTGAGGGACACCATAGGTAATCACAGACGTGCGTGTTGACGATAATAAAGCGGTGGCTAATGATGAGAATAATAGGTCACTAAGACTAACCAAGATGCAAACAACAATAGTGTTGTCTAATCTGCGTTCTTTTTTTCTTTCTCAGTACTTCTTAATTTTTTCTTTCTTCCCGTTATTGTCCTCGTGAAGGCTTTCGCGGCACTTGACATATGTCTCGGGAAGCTACACATAGTCATGCTTGGTCTCAAGTTGCTTTGAGGCAGGCCGTGAATCTGATGCTTCGAAGACAGGGTACAGGCTGTTATCCTGCAACTCTGTTCCTTTCACTAGTATGCTCATCTGTGAGCATGAACGGCGTTTCTCCCTGTTGACCTTGTGCTTAATGTCCAGAAACGCACACGAAATGCTAAAAGCGCATTCTCGGTTGAAGTAAGCCCGGCTGTCTAATAAATAGGACATCACTCGCGTCATCTTTTCATCCCGCCTTGCCAAGTAAGCTTCATCAAGA
This sequence comes from Dermacentor silvarum, assembly GCF_013339745.2. Classification (NCBI taxonomy): domain Eukaryota; kingdom Metazoa; phylum Arthropoda; class Arachnida; order Ixodida; family Ixodidae; genus Dermacentor; species Dermacentor silvarum. Next base: position 217,023,300 of record NC_051155.1, on the reverse strand, counting down.
AAGAGAGAGAGAGAGAGAAAAAAGGACAGGTAATCGCCTAGGAGCTGGCGATTACCCCCCCCCCCCCCCAAAAAAAAAAAAAAAAAAAGCATTAAAAAACTGAAACAAGACCATGAAGTGTGCACATGTAGTAGTATAAGGTTTTTGTTTTAATATCACTGGTTACTTGAATGGTGGACTACCCGTGTGATTGTTTTTTTCAATGGTTTTGCATTGTTCTCGCCATCGGCTGGTTTCTAACCGTCTGCCTTTCCTCTTGTCTTGTGCGCAGCAATCTCTGGAGAAGTCCGCGCGCAACGCTAACGACGAAGTGGTCATCAAGGGCAAAGGAGCCGTCAAGCTGGGATGGATCCAGGGAGTGTTTGTGAGTGCGCACGCAGGCGACTGTTCTCTTCTCTTCCTTCCTCCGTACCTCCTCAGAAGTGAGCGCGCACGTGTATGTAGCCCTGTTGTCCCGAGGAGGGGTTTACGCCTCGCTTCATCCAGGACTGGACTGCAGCCAGTGTCGTTAAGCGGTTTAAAAGAATACTGCACCGTTTGCAGCTGGCTGCGCAGCTTGTCGCTGTAGACTAGCAAATTCGATGTAGCCCAATTTGTGTTCATGTATGTGTGTGTGTCACAAACGTAGAACAAAGAAGACAAAATTAAACGACGTGAACTTTCAGGTCCAGGCGAGTGGTACCTAGCTAAATGACATGAAAAATATATATATATATATATTTCTAGGGATAGCCTGATGTCATTTCCGGAGAGCAGGGTCACCGAAAGGCGTCCATAGGAGAAACGTATGGAAAATGCGTAAAAGGGAATTCGTAATTTAGAGATCCTTTAATAAATTAACGAACTCCGGTTTTCCGAACGTTAGCCCTGTAATGCCGAAACGCAATTGCGTTGCACGTCAAGGACAATTGTAGAACATTTTGTTCTCCTTTATTTCTAGCCATGGAGAGTGCAGTTGCATAAAAATATTATTTGATGTAAAACTTAATTAATCTAATAATAAATAATAAGTAATTCGTTTACTGAACTATCCACAACTGAAAACTCGCTTTGTCGTATCAAAACCGCAACTATACAGGCTATGCTTTAAGTTTCCCTTGCTTAACTCAGAGCCTTGAAGCATCAAAACAGCGTGGCATATTATGATACGTTAGCCATCACAGGGTTAATATACCTCTGATTACCTTCAGCTAGGCTTGTGAGGCAGGGGAATGAACTTAACCGAATCTGTTAAATCTTGAAATGGGGCAAATCAGTAGCGGAGAGTCGGTAAAGTGATGCCTGGGAGGTGCCTATGCGGGTTACGCTTTCGGATAAAACTCGTGCGAGGTTTCTTGTTGGCAACGTTTTCTTTTATGAATATTTATACAGCTTGCAGGACTCCGCAGAAGTAATTGGTTTACCTAATGAACTGGCATTTATTCGGGCGAGGTTGATGTGGTCAAACATGGTGTGGTAGCAGCAGTCGACTCGACTAGTAGCTTTAATCGTTCTGTAGTTTCCACATTGACTTTTTTCTTTTCTGTGTGCTGAATCAATGCGCACTTTCAAATTTATTATGAGTTTTGAGCAACGATGGCCTCGGGCCATATAGTCATTTATCTTAACCTACGCAAATCAAGACAGATTGTTCTCGTGGATTCAGTCAAAGGAGTGCCTCGAGATGAAACCTGTGTAGCTAACGTCATCCTTTTTTTTTTTTTTTTTGAAATGCACTTTTCCTGTTGCTATTTTCGCTAACTCTAGCGTATTTTTTCTTACTTGTTTAGCGCTGGAAACGAGTTTGTAGCTTTAACGTTTTTATTTGTAGCGAATTTTGAATCAAATCTTTTTAACATGTTTATAAACACCCATGCAAACGCACACTTAGCGGATTTTAACGGATATTGGACGCCGATTCAGCTGGCTCTCTGCAAGAGTAAAATTCGAGTCAAGTTTTCAGTGCTTGTCTTCGGGCTTTATAAAATATGATTTTAATGAAACACTTACTTTCGACGTAAAAAGTGACAGACCGTACTTGTATATTCG